>NW_009235087.1:0-38386 GCF_000690835.1 Fulmarus glacialis
TGCTGGCTGGGGTTAAACCATGACAGTGTCCGTGAAGCGAGGCACATGTATGTGCTCTCCCAATGCAGGGGGACGGTTGGGTTGACGCTACCCAAGGTCTCTTGTGTTTCCCCACACTACAGGCAGTTTAAGAGAAACAAGACTCCTTGTTTCTGTTTTTACAGAAATGTATCACCCTGTAAGGCAAAAATTTTGTTCCTTGGCTTCAGCTCCTCGTTGGCACCTCAGCAAATGCCAGTGCCATGGGTATTTGCATGGCACGGGCGTAGCTGGTGTGCTGTTGAGCAGGAAGGTGCTCTTGCTCTTTGTGTAGGGTCCAGCTTCGTGGGAGCCTGCTCTTGGTGGAGATTTCAGGGTGCTCTGTCATGCAGAGTAGGTGATAAAATCAGAAAGGAGATGCCCTTCAGTGAATTGTGCAAAGGCAGTGTGCTTGGTTGACCACGGGCCATGAAGCAGAAGGCTGGGCCGTGTTCATGGGGGTGCTGTGGGGAAGAGCCCCATGTTCGTTTCCCATTTTATTATATTTCCATGCTCCAATTTCAACACCCCTTTGTCAACTGGGATCAATAATATAAATAACAAGGCATTATGGTAATGTAAATAACACCAGAACTCAAAAGTGTTCTGGAAAACTTGCATGGGGAATACTGGAATAGGATTCCCAGAATAGCTAATTTAGCTGGAGTTTGGCTTATCAATGAATGCAGGGATGCAACAAGTCATGACAAAGCTATACAAAAGCTGTGTGATTTGTATGCCTGCAGCTGGCATGACCTATATTGCTTTTACCACTGAAATTTTGGGGTGCAATGGGGGCATGTTCCCTCCTGGGTAAATCAGCTCATTGGTTCTGGCGTTGCCTTGCACTTCCCAGAGCTGTCTACTGGTGTGATGTTATCACTTATGAAGATTTTGCAAATCATATGATAATCCTCAGATAGGGAGGACTCTAAGGAAGCTGTAATTAGTCTGTATCCATAGTTATTCTGCACTTTGTTTTGGGATACTGTGTACACTTTTGAGGCATGAACCCATCCCTGAGCAGTCTGTTGTTCCTTACAGAGGAAAAGGTTGGGTAAATTGAAAATCAAGAGGCTAATTTTCTTAGCTAACGGTACATAACAGGATTCTGTCGCTTCTGTTACTATTTCTGTCAGCGTTTATGTATTTTTTCTCAGTCATTTGGATTTTGCTCAGTGTTTGCCATTGCAAAAGCTGCTTGGGGACTGATGCTGTCTGAAGAAGCATAGTCCGAAGTCAAAAATGCACATTAGGATAAAAATCTTGATTTATGAAAAAAACCTTATTTGGTTCTGCATGACTGAATAACCATAAAATGAACTTGGTACTCAAGAGCAAACTGCAAAGGTGGAGCGGGGAGAGAGGACGTCTACATCAACATCACAGGAAGGTTGCAAAGTTAAGCCGTCAAAAGATGGAATAAGAAAGTGTTAGGTAATGGTAACTTCCCTTTGCCTGTGTGACGTTTATCAGAGAGAATGCAATCCTGTGTTATTTACAACTTCCAATAAATAGATATTTAAGATAAGCTCGATCATGTGATGAAAGACTTTTGACACATGGCCAGATGCTCTGCCTTTATGTTTGTGTAAATGAGAGCAGAGGGTGGCTGTGTACCACAGTGCCTGTGCTCAAGTGGCTAAAAAGTAAATGGCTCTTTGTCCCAGTAAAACTGCATTTTCTGCATCTAGATGGCATGGAGGGATGGGACCATCCCCTCCGTAGGGCAGAAAGGGAAACTGGAAATTGCAGTGATCTATCTGGCTAAAGGAGACTAGATGTGTTTTTGCAATTGTTTATAAAAGGTGTGTCCTCAAGCAGGAGACTTGTCCTGATTTTCAAGACAGTGTTTCGAGAAGGAAATTCAAGCTCCCCAAGGGACGGGTGGTGACTCCATCCTTGCGGTTGAGCGCTGCGCTCCAGGAGTTGGGGCTGAGCTTGGCTCTGGGCTCCTCATCTCACAGGCTGGGTGGGACCGAAGCTTTAGTCTGGGGCTGAACCCAAGGTCTGGGGCTGAACCCAAGGTCTGGGGCTGACTTTGCTCCAGCAGCCCTCCCATGCCCTGCGGGAGGGTGACACTGCAGAGCTGGGGCTGGTAAAAGGTCTCGCTGGGGTAGCAATTGCAGAGCCCAGGGTGCAGGGTTGGAGCAAGACCCAGAGCATGCATCTCCTGGAAAAGGGAGCTTTGGGGACTTGGGGGATGGTTTGAGCCCAGCTGGACCTGCCGGGGAGGACTTAAGAAAATAAAAGTGCTCCTTGCAGCTAAGAGCTCTGCACCTCAGCAGGACGGGTAGTTAAATTGGAACATGGGGCTTGGGAACGCCTCTTGCGAAACGTTCACTTGAGTGGGGATAATTTTGTGCTGCAAAGATGCAGATGAGAATGGAACCCACCCTGGCCTCCTGGAAGAGCCTTCCTGGCCCTCGCGTGTTCCAGCACCCCCTGCATATTGCTCGAGTATTGCTTGAGGCAAGTACCTGTGTGGCTAATGGGGTCTTATTGGGCTTTTCCAGCACTGCATGGACACCTTGGATTTCATATCCCCAGAGGCAACCGTGGGCTTGCAAATGGGTGTGATCCTAAGAGCATGTCAAGGGATACTGTATTTTGGTGATACAAAGCTGGAAATAAGAGTAATAGAAGGAGAGGAAAGCTGAATTTGTAGTGTTTATATGCTGACACGTTGTCTACTTTTTCTTAACAGGGTGGAATTGTTGCATTAATTTTTTGTGTCGTTTCCTATGGTACATTTTATCTTTTTTTTTTTTTTTTAAAGACGACAGAGTTCTTGGTGCTTTAACTGTGGCGTGCTGCTCCTCCCAAACTTATGCCAATAGAAATCATCCATAAACTCAGTATTTGTAGACTTGATACTGACTGACTTTGACTTTTAGTGTTGCAAACAAAATATTTTACTCCTGCTTACATATTTCTGCATTTGCACCATACTAAAATCCATGAAATGGTACAACCAGCTCCCAACAAACAACCCCACTTGCTTTTTGGGGGATGTTTTTTAGCAGTCTAAACCTTTTTAAAACCTTAAAGCTGCATAAGCAGCTTAAACCAATCTAAAGCCTTAGATCATTTTAAACAGCTTGTGCCAATATAAGGACTTAGATTATCTTAAATACCTTAAACAGATCTAAAGCTTTAGTGAAAGAATTTGGCCAGTCTCAGATGTGGTTGATTATTTGATTGATTTCACAGGTACGCTGGTCACCCCTGGGTGACTCTGCCCAACACTACTTATTGGAAGATGCCCTCATTTTCTCTATCTTGTGATTTTTACACTTCAGATATTTGATGCTTTGACATGTGAACACGGCAGTAAAATCTGAATCTGTAACCTTAACTCTGCCCTCATGGTTAGGTTATGATCATCTGTAACTTCTTATATGGCCCCGGGTTGTTTTGGCTAAATGTGTATCTAATTTGCAGGAGAAAATGAATTCTATTGCACCAGTTGAGGATTTTCAAAGAATCATGAACACCCGAACTGCCCTTTGCAGTCTGGATTCTTATAAATTGCTTATATAGCTTTGAAAATCCCATCTTAAGATGTGGTAGCTTAATTAAACCTTTTTAAAAATGTACATAAACAGAGGAATGAGTCCAGACTGTGACTTAAGTTAATTTGGACATTCTCTACTTATTGCCTCCTCCTCACTAACACATCCTCGTGGTGTTAATGTAGGGTCTAATTCTTCCTTCATTTTGCAAGGGAAAATTGCAAGTAATTCAGACTCCAAAAGAGTTGGGGGCTTTTGGTTTTTTCCTAAATTAAATTAGATAGAGTTTCACTTCCACACGAGCCAGCCCTGAAAGGCTCAGTTATTTGCTTTCCCTTAGAGTGCAGTGGCACTGAAGCTTTTCTGAAAGCTGAAGGAGCAGCAGCCCCAGGAATATTTTCTTCAGGAGATACGCCGATAATAACACTGCAGCCATAAGAAGACACCATCAGGGAAATTTTCCGCTCGAACTCCTTAGCTGAGAAAAGGAGCCGACACGCTTCCCTCCTGCTGACCTCTCGGATGCGATTTGTACAGCCGGGTGGTTCCCGCTCCCCCTCGACCCGAGCTGTGGTCCCTGGGGCAGCGAACCGGCCTTTGGGCAGGCTGGGCTGTGAGGCTGCTCCGACCCCACTCGCGCCCTCGCTGCTTTGGCCGTGCAGAGTGAAATTTATCGTGAGCACCGTTGCAAAGGGAGTTTGTATTAAGACAGGTGAGCTTTTGTGGCGGTGCATGCAAAGTAGCGTTAACCTTAAGCTCTCTTCTCCGTTACTCTATAAAACGTAGTATTGCAACAGACCAAATAAATTGGAGATGAAAATGTGACAGTTTATAGGAAAGACTAAGTTGGAGCAAAGCTGGTAGCTCTATCCGTCGGCCTCATGGGTTCTGCCATGTGCAATATCTGCTTTTCAATCTGTCCTACATATTGGTAAAACAGATGCACACAGATCTCTGACATTACGAGGAGACAGTATTTTAGGACTTTCACGTATGAGAACTGCTTTAACTTGCAAGGAACTTCAGAAAACTAAGAAGAAGTTTCAGTTTCATTTTTAGACATGACTGTTTTCTCAGGCTCGGGTGTTAGATCGCTAACACAGGTTATTCACAGCGCAGCTGCTAATAAGTTCTGGTCTCCTACATTTTATTCACTTAATAAATTAATGTATTTATTATTCATACAAATAGTAGGTGAGTGCTTGCTTGAAGGTGAATTGCTTTCTTTCAGCCTGCCAAGCTCTGAATTCTCTTGTAGATAGTATCATTCATACTTAGAGCAAGAAGCCTGAATGTTACCTTAGCATCTCTGAGAAGATCTGTTAGAAAAATCTGGGATTTTACAAAACACCTATTTTTTAGAAAGGTAAATTAACAAAAACCGACATAAAATACATCCAGAAATTCCTGGGGGTTTCACAGCGCTGGAGATTTCAGTTGAAGCCTGGCTCCTTGAGCAGCTAATGATGGGTGCAGCTCTCTAGTACATAATTAATAAAGTTTCTTTCCTTTCTTAGAATATCTGGCCCAAGGAGTTCAGGATTAAGTTTGCTAGAAATGTAAACACATTGCAGCTGGGTAAACCGCAGCTGAATCAGGGCAGAGAGCAGAGCAGTCTTTTAAATCTGATTTTCTTTCCTTTCTGACTGACTTCCCCTATCTGTTACCTGGAGACTGGGACAGGGTTTGCTACTGCAGATGTCCTGCAAAGCCATGCATCTTTGTACCTACAGTCTCGGTGCCCTTGTCTGCTCGGATGAGATGTGGTGTGCTGGTCACTGTTGGGCTTTCTCCTCTTGCTGCAGAGCTGGGCAGGAGCGAGCTCTCGTTTTGGAGCTGGACTGGTGCATTTGTTCCCTCCTGTGGAAACCCATGATGCACCTACTTCCTCGCTAGTGACAACCTGGTGCAATGACTTTTTTTACTCGGCTTAGCCATTTTTACCTTTTTTTACCCTCGGTTTGCTGCAAGCTCCAGAGTGCTCTCAGCTCCACATGCCTCTGACTGGAGGCTCAAAGCAAAAATAAAGATGCAAGTACCCCCTATGGCAGCCTCTTACTCTCAAAGCTACCCATCCCGTATCCTGCGCCATTGACAGAAACATGAAACAAAACATTTCCTAAAGCCAATATTAATAGAAAAACAAGGGAAAGGGCTTTTTTTTCTTCCCCTGAGGTGTTTCCAGTCCCCTCTCACAGTTACTAGGTCTGGCACACATGCACGCGTGCGGCTACCCCAGTTGCAGAGAGCCCCACTGGGCAACGTGTAACAGAAACCTGGGGGTGCAGGTGGACCGAGCCTGGGCAGAGGGGTCTGCAGGACACAGGGCTTGGACCTTTCCTGTCACCGCATTCCGGAGAGAAAACAGAAATAAGCTGCTTGTTCCACTGCTGTTCACAGCTGGAGACGGGCATATCCACCAAACAGTGCTAAAGCAAGAATTAAATGGATGTAATATAGACAGTGCAGTGCTCGATGTGCATCATCCCAGGGCTTCTGGCAACCCCTGCGTCCCCCCTTTGCTTTGCTGGGGACCATCATGCTGCCGGACAGGACCCTGAAACTGGGAACGAATGCAGATGGACAGGGTATGTGACAAGTGTTGCTCAGTTCTGCGCCAGCCATTATGGGATGCGGAGATTCATTCAGAGTATGTAGGGTCCTAGCAAAGAGCCCAGCTGCCTGATGTAGGCAGTCAAGGCGAGAGGCTTCCAGTTTTCCTTTCTCCCCAGTTTGTTCACACATATGCAAACTGCAGCGGTACAAACAAGTCGGTGTTAATCCACCCAGCAGCTGCATCTTTCTTGGAAGGGGCCCTGATTTCCGAAAGCATCGCCATCCAGGACAGCATTTAAGCATGTGCTTGCCTGTAAGTGTGTGTTTAATTGCCGTCCTGGATAATGATGTTGCACTTAATCGTGTTCCTAAATGTTTTTCTGATTCAAGGCCAATGCTGGCATCCTGCGGGTTGCACCGCCATGTGAAGAGCTGCCGGTGGTGGATGCGGCATCCCAGCCCCACGTAGCGTGAACGGGCATCAGGCGAGTTATTGGCATTGAGGAAATGAGCAACGTGTGGGGAAAAGGTAAAGAAAAGACCTGTGTTATTTAACGGGGTGAATTGGTGAATACAATGAGCTGCGGAGGGTGATAAAACATAAGGCATTTGTAGCAGCAAAGGATTTGTAACATCGGTAGATCTGGGTGAGGATTAATGAGCTGAAAAAGCTTGCTGAAACTCCTCAGCCTCACTCGTCTGAGGACACCCCAGCTCGGGGTTTCTTCCTGACTTAGAAAGCTCAGAAGCGTTGTCTGTGTGTGCCCGGACCAGGCATGCGGAGAAGTGTGTGTGTACAAAAGAAACATGCGAGATGTGGAGCTGAGGGCTCACACCTGCCTGGGCACTGACCACAAAAACCCGTGCAGAGCAGTGAAATGTGATGGCAGAAGACTTCCAGTATCAGCTTAAACTCCTTTTTCTCCATATTAAAACCTGGGAAGTTGTGTGGTCTGTGCCAGGAGCAACAACAGGGTGTCCCAGAGAGGTGCTGGGGCGGCTGGGTTGAGAACACCTGTGTGTCTGTACCCCAGGCACCCCGGCAGGATACATCCCTCCTCTCCTCCCTTCTCTCACTGACAGCTTTGCTGAAGGCTGTTTGCAGCCCAAATGCAACTTTATGCAAAACCTGCTGATGCTGCAACAGAGCTGTGCATTGTACTCTCAGAAAAGTCCCTCCTGGTATGGGATGGTGCCATCGCGAAAGCATGGCAGCTACCATTCCTGTTAGTCTCAGGGGCAAATAATTCCCCATGATGTATCTCCAGGTCCTAATACAAGTCACAGCACCCCGATGTTTCTTTGGGATGCCTGTTGTTGACCCCATGATATATATATACTTTTTGAAGCTAAACAAAACTCAGTGCTGCCTCCGGGCTGCAAAGCTTGTGAGATGCAGGGCCAGGTGGCAACCCTGGCACCCGCTCCAGAAGATGCGACCACTGACAAAGTAAGCTGTGCCACCGCGATGCACAAAGACCACGTGTGTGCAAGTGTTCTTGCCTTGTCCTCCTCTCTGTGTGGAGGAGAACGGTGTGTTTTATGGCTGGCCAGGTTTTATGAGGCCAAATATATTTGGTCAATGTACCAGAAGGGTTGTCAAAAACAGTGTCAAAAGTGGGGACTAGCCTTGCTGATGTTTGGATGTGGGGAACTAGCAGAGCTAACGAATTCCCAATGTTACTGGGCCAGAGATGAGAACGAGTGGGCACAAATTAATGGAAAGTTTGGGCATGTCAGGAATTTAGGTGGAGTTTTTTTATGCAGGGAGGTTGGTGTGTGAACCAAATTGCAGTGGGAACAATTAATATAAATTATTTTTAAAAGCGCTTGGACGTAAGGACAAACTTGAAGATTACAGCTGATAACTTCAAAGAGCAAAATCGCTCCATTTGCATTTGATGTCAGGGGAAAGAGCATTACCGACTGGAAAAGACTAGAGGTGGGGAGTGCGTGAATATTTGAAGTCTTAAGGGAAGCTGGCTGCATCTCCTCTTTATGTTGTGTCATAAAACTGGGACAAAGGTCACTTTGTCACTAATGGGCAGCGCATTTAGAGTTGGTGAGAGGAAATAGCTCAGCCAGCGTGAGGGGTGCAGTGCAGGAGGTGAGATGTAGCACCAGCAGTGGGGGGATGCTCCCACTGGTACCAGGTCAACTCTGGTCCTGGGCAGTTCCCCGTGATGTTGTTTGGATTGCAAAACGGAAATTCACCTGGTCATTGGCAAGGTTAAATGACTTTCTGTGAACGTTAAGGAGGAGTTTTCTCCTCCTGGAGGGTGGTGGGAATGAATGGTGGTTGGGCATGGCCATGTTTCACCTTCTTGGGAATTTGATGCTGCCTCCAGGAGAAGCTGAGCTGGTGGGTCAGTGTCTTATCACCTCCGTTAGCCTGATCCTCCATTTCTGTTTTCCCAGGGGTGATAAGGGGTGTTAGATGGTGGCATATGAGAGCATGACTTGGTTACCTTCTTCCAGTTTCTGCTGCTCTCCAGGTTCTCGTCTGGGTTGAAAGCAGTCACAGGAGCTTCAACTGTATCAGCAGCGAGGTGAGGTCATGCACAAACTTAAACCAAGAAACTTCGTGTTAAAAACCATGTTTTTATGCTAGGCAGCGCAGTGTCTCAGTGGTGATGTTGGTTGTCCAGTGGGTGCCTCGCAGAGTTGGGGCCATCCCATGGATGCTGTCCTTTGCCTGTGGGGTGTTCCTGCTGCTCTTCAGCTGGGCTGGACTGTAGCACCTTGCAGAAGGCTCCAAGCCCACCCGGCTCCTCTCATTAAGCTTCATTTGCTGTCAGTATGGTTCAACCATTGCCACCCTTGCAGCAAGTCATATAGCAATTTGGGAGCTCCATGTGCAGGGTATGAATTTGATCTGCAGGCGCTGGGCCAGGGAGGATTTAGGTGAACCATGCATTTTGGCGAAGGAGGAATACATGACCCACGCACACTGCAAGAGCTGGACCGGCAACCCTGCTGGGCGGTGCATTTGGCAGCACGTGGGCTGAGAAAAGTCCTGGGAACTGGTTCGTGCAGGCAGGGACACAGGCAAGTGGCAGCAGACTGTGTTAGCATCAGGAAGGGGATTAGGCAGGTGAGGAGGGCAGCTACACACCTGTGAGCCCGTTGCATGAAGCTGCAATGATGAACTCCTCTAACTGAGAGATTTAGGAGGCTTGAGTTGCTCTTGCAGCTTGCATACCTGGTATCATCTTTGCAGCTCTGGTCTTCGCTTTCTTCAACCCATCTCTCTTGAGGGGCACTGGCAAAGCTCGCTGTCCTGTTTGCCAGAGGTGGGATTTGAGGATGCAAGGGGAAGCGGAGCCCCGTCGGCACAGAGAGTCGGTGCAGTCTCTCACAAGCAGCACCCGGTTTTATATCTGAGTGGTAGCGCGAGGCAAAATTTGTCATGACATTGAAAAGCACTGCTGGCGCTAAGGAAATGTATTGGTGCTGTCAACATGACGGGGGAAAGTCCTGAGGGGGTTACCTGCCACTCAGCTGCAAGTTAAAAAAACTTCCATGCTTTAGTGAGTCCAAAAAACCTCAAAAAGAATGAAAAAACGGGGGACAAAGGGAATAGATACATTATTTGCTGGCAAAATAACACATTAGGTTTTTGTCGTACCTGTTTTACAAGGTGGGGCACCGCGCAGTCCCCCTTTGCTTCTCCCAGCCCCGAAGGAGACGTTACGCAGGGGTCACTGGAGAACAGGGGTGGTTTTTTTGTGTCCTCTTCCCTGCTTACACACGAAACCCCCCAGAACCCCACCATCTTCTCACGGGAACAGGGTAAGAGGGATTACGTCCATCTTGCAGCTGGAGAACTGGGGTGTCAAGAGGTGAAGGGCTGGTGCCGCAGGGGGGCTGCAGAGCAGGGGACTGCACGTGCACCCCAGATTTGCAACCAGGTTTTTTAACCCAAAGATCCCCTTAACCTTTCCATGGAGGCAGGGCATGAGCTGTCCCTTTATTTTTGCTGTTAGTCTCTCTAATGAGAATTTAATACTCTCTGGGCTCTCCGCCGTTCTGCGACAGAAAACTATATTGTAGGAATAACTCCCTGTACATTAAATAAAACTATATTCTGCCTTTTTTGGTACAGTGGAAATGGCTTGTCTTCCCCTGGCTTCTGTCTTTGCATGCTTTCCTTAGGGAGGTACCTACAATCTTTTAATTATTGACCGTGTAACGCAGGGCAGAGTGACATTATTTGTCAGTAATACAATACCGGAGGAGCTGCCCTCCTCTCTCTAATTTTCCAATAAACAAATTGAACCCCGTGCAGTGCTGTGTTCAACCAGCCCTTTCCTTTACAGCTTCCCCTACCCATGCGTAGTGCTTGCATCCCTCCCATCGTGCGAGCAATTAAGCGAGGATTACCAAACGAAGCTCTTGCCTCCACCGGGTGACTTCGCTATGAGACAGCCTCCCTCCTCAGGAGAATTTACGTTGATGAAGCTCAGCTGCATCATCCATGCTGTAGGGCTGCACGGGTGGTTGCGTGGATGTTGTCCATGTCCCCGTGCTTTGTGAAAACAAATCGGAGGAGTCCCTGAGCGTGCAGCCGAGTCGCCTGTTCATTTGCGTGCGAACCGAGCCTTGGAGATGATACATCTGCTCGTCCCGTTAATTAGGAGGAGACACCTCGTGGTTAGTCCCAGGCAGGAGGCTGGAGCACGCGTGGGTGCTGCATTGGTAGAGCTGAGGTGTGAGAGGACATCTAGTTCCCGTTGGTGGTGGTGGGGAGCTTCAGGGGGTGGTTTGTGGGCGGCGAGTTGGGTATGTTCGGTGGGGTTTAGTGTCTCTGCATCTGGCCACGGCACCCTGGCAGCAGAAGACTTTCAGAGATGTTTCCTAAACACTTTCATGACAGTGGTTTTGCCCATCTTTGTGGCACACATGTAAGAAGAGTGAGAGTGAAAGCACAATATTTATTTTCAAGTTTTCAGAGTTAGAAGAGAGTTATGCTATTCTGAGTTATGCACAGACATTATTGTTTTCTTAGGGTTTACAGGGCAGTTTTGCCTGGAGGCCAGATCAGACCCATGGCTTTGCAGCCCATCCAGGCGTGTGGTCACGGATAACTCCTCACTCCCATGAAACAAAACTTAAACCATGAACCATAACGGGTAGAAAAGAAAAACAAACAAGAAAGGGTTGCAAGGTAACAAATAGTAGGACATTTAGGGAAAAGATGACTGTGCAGAAGGATGGAGTAGGTGGAGGAGTATTGTCCTCTGCAGAATGAAAAAGAGAAAACAGCAATAAGACCCATGGGTTATCTCAGAAAATTTTCTAGAGAATAGAAGCAGTCAAAAATAGTTCAATTTCCTGAAAACTCTATCTTCTGAGTAAAAGATTTTGCTCATTTTGCCATTTGTATTAGTGTGCCCATAAATATACTTTTAACTTGGATTTTTATTAAAATACCAATGTTCCATAGAAAACTTACATCTTCTGGGCAACTTTCTTCTAAGCCCACAAGCAGCTAACGCTCGCTTTTTCATCCTTTGTGGCACATCATCCTATATAATATAACACTAAATACTGTTGCTTAATCTTGCAAATGCTGTAGTGTTCCTGGTACCTTACTAAGCTCTTGGCTTTTACTTTTTGTGGCACAGATTGCCAGTAGAGTAATAGCACTTTTTTTTTTTTTTTTTTAAAAAAAGCCTTTTCTTTTAAATACCTAATGCTGTCTTCAAGTGTTATTCTCCATGATAACATACTTTTTTCTCATTTACCTTTGCAATATGAGGTAATAACCTGCCAGAGCAGAATGGTATATATATTTTGGTATATACGAAGTATAAAAATAACATTTTTTCACAAAGTATAAGGCTGGAACAAAGGAGAGCAAAAATCTCTAATTTCTTTCTGTAACATCCAGAGAGTTCACCGTGTTTTTGTGCTGGAGGTATTAGTTGTTCAGAGGAAATAACCGCAACGGGCTTGTTGCAAGGGCACGTCAAATTGACGTGGTGTGCTGAAGAAGTCGTTGTGGCTTAAAGAAGCTGCATTCAAACCAGGTAGGGTTATATATATATTTTAAATACAATTACTTGCTCTGTCCTCCAAATTACCCCGAGTGCGCGCTCCTGAGCGAGGCCTCACCAAAAGCTCATTGCTGAAGGGTGCTTCTGGAAGGAGCGCACGCACCCTGCAAGGTACAGCATGTACGGCAGCAATTACAAGTTTTACATGCATGCAAATGGGGAGCAGCGGTTAAGCCTGCAGACTGCGACTGCTACCTTCTGCCGGTGGGCATGAATCTCCTTCCTGGCAAAGTAGGTCTTGAGCATCTGCAGGACTAATAAGCTAAAAAACAGGCCCCGGGGAAAACCCCTCTCCCTCCCTCTTTTTCTTTTTTTTTTTTTCTTTTTATTTTTCAGTGCACTGAGCAGAGATTTGCAAGACAAAAGCGTTTGCTTTGCATTGCGCATTTTGTTTTGTGTCTCTGGGTTACATGGAAACACACCTGCCATTTTACTGCTTCCTGCAGCAGACACAAATAGAGCATCCTCTCAGGAAAATGTTACATCCCTTAAAATAAACTCTGCTGCTCAGTGGTGCGTATTGTCTCTGGTTTCGTGCTGGAATGTGTCTGCAAAAACAGAAAGCCACAGGATAAAAATACAGTTGCCCACTAGTAATGAAGAGGGGTTTCTGTGAAAGGTGAACGCAGACTCTTGCTGTTTATTAAGTTTCAGCGCAGGGGCGTTGGGAGGGGTGGGTATTTTGTTTTTCTCTCTCTCCTTCCTCCTTCCCCTCCCCGTTTTTCTTCGCAGAGCCCCTTGCCTGGCTCTGCGCCTGCGAACCGCACCGCTGGCTGTGATGGGCAGCAGCGCTGCCTTTGGCTTTCTCTTGGCCCTGGGCGCCGGCTGCTCCCCGCCTCCGCGGGGCTGCCCGGGATGGGGCTGCCTTGCTGCCGGTGTCTCCTTTTTTCTTTCCTCCCCCTCTTTTGCCATTAAGCCTAAAAGCCCTAATAGGAAAGAGTTAAGGACAGCTTGAATGGGTGAGAAATTTTCTTGCTTTTGATTTCCCCACCCCAGAGCCGAACTGTGTCTGGAACACGGAGACCTTGAAACCTGCCTGATGCTGGAGTTTCACTCTCAGTTCATCAGGTGACTGCAAAAATGAATAAGGTTTCTTTCAAGGGTAGAAAAACCGAGCGGAGGAGAAGCGACTCCTTTATGCAGCCGCTGCACCGGCGCATCCATGGCGAGCACAGCACAGGCGCCAGGCGGATGCAGAGTTTGGAGGGTGCAATTCTGCACATTTTCTTTGTGAAGGTCTCCGAGCATCAGTTGCCAACTCAGCTATGTGTTAGCACACAGGACTTGCTTTTTTCTTTTGTGGTGACGAATAGATGTGGATTTACCGTCATTTGCGGTGGGTGCTCCAGTTTGCAGGATGTGGATGTGGGGAGGGATGTGCACATGCTCGGGGTTTATCACCCGAAAAATGAGTGGCTGAGTCACTGAAGAAGCTTTGCTATCTTTAAAATCATAGGTAGGATTTGCTACCAGCATTCTTTCAAGACAGAAAGTTGATAAAGCTGAGAAAACCTACCTCAGTGGGTGTGTGGAGGTATTGGCTGGATTCAGTTTTGATTCGAGTCAAAATAACTTTTGGTCATCAAGTGATGAAATGGTTGGTACGGGGAAAGATTTCTGTGGGGATAAGGGTGGATCTGCCAGGAACAGAGAAGTTTCTTCAAGATGATGTCAGACGGCAGGGTTGGAAACGAGATGAACGGCGTGGCCAGGGAGAGAGAGGAGGGGGAGCCCCATGGCCCTGGGGTGTCTGTGGGACACAGCACGAGGGGGAGAGCTCACAGGGGACTCTGCAGGCAGGACAGCTTCGGGAAAGCACTGGAAAGGAGGTGTTAAGGGTATCTTGGTAGAGAAGGGACTGAGTAGCACAACCATAATTGATGGAAATTACTGCTTAGAGAGGCTTGAGGTTTTCGAGAGGCTACAAACTGCTGAAGGACAATCTTCTACGGGGCCAAGCTCTGTGGAAACACCAGGGAGGAGAGCTGAGCCCGGGATCCCACGGCGGGATGGGCTGGGCGGTTGGCAGGGCTCCCTGGGGAGAGCTGGGTTGTGCAAAGGAGAACTCGCAGGTGTGACTGTCACAGCGTCTGTTTTCACAGCACATGTTTTTCTTGGCTCCTGAGCGTAGGAGAGGGGTACCGGGGCATGCCTTCCCATGCTGACAAGAATTCCCCTCAAGGCTTGCTGGGTTCAGGTGTCTTTTCCCTAGAATTGCTGTTGAATTGCTGCAACTCGCTGCCGTTTTTCCCCTTCTGTCCCTTGCTCTCGGTTGGCAGCGTCCCATCTCCGCCGGAGCAGTGCCTGTGTGATCAGTCCTGCCGGGCTGGTGTGTACCGGCCTCTGCTCTGCGGCTCCTGTCACACCCTAATCGGGTGCCAGGGGGGGCACAGCACAAACCCTACTCTGTCAAGTTGGGGTAACTCCTAAGAAACTAAACTGACTGCCATAGGCTGACCCTTAGCTTGCACTGGTGTAACTGGAAGCCAGATCTGTTTGTGATCACTGGTTTTAATGTGCTGTGTAATCTACTGAGAAGTGGGGTCTTGTCCCTGAGTGATTGCATTTCATTTCAGTGATGAGCATTTATCCCTGCACACGTGGGACTGGCTTCTTTCTGCCGAGACTGCGCCTGTCTGGATATCCTTATCGCCCAGCTCTGCATACATCTGGGGCTGTGAGGCACAGGGCAAGCCCACCCGTGGTACAGCTGTGAGACAGGACCTTTACTAGTGCCGGCTTTTGCTTTTAATGCCTGTTGGCCACTAGGAAATTCGGTTGGTTAGAAGAAAGGGCATCCGTGATGTAGTGCCGGCTTTTGCTTTTAATGCCTGCTGGCCACTAGGAAATGCGGTTGGTTAGAAGAAAGGGCATCCGTGATGCAAGGGTTTAGCCCCGAGGCTGCCCTCAGGTTCAGCCCCCCCAGGGTACTGCTGCGTGATGGGCTCTCAAGGTCCCTCCTGTTTCCCTTTGAGGAAACTCGTGTTCTTGAAGTTCAGTTCGTATCTTATTTCCTGAAAGATCTCAGAACGGGGAAGTAGCTCTTTAAATATCCTCTATCCATTTGCTCTATTTTAACTCAGTCAGGGAGCTATGGAGCTGGTCCTGTAGGTGTTGATGTAGAGCACCTCACGAGTGGCTTTCACCTTGACTCCTGCTTGCTCTTTATCCCAACAGTGATCAATTCTGATCCTTTTGGTTCTTTGGTGGAGACTTGCAGCCACCAGGAAAGCTCACCTCCATCCTCCCTTCAACATCTGCATTTCAGGATCATGCAAGGTGCATGGGTGGTGCACAGTCCCGGTGCTCGGTGCACTACGTGGAGTGGCAGCCCGAGCCATGGCTGGCAGTACAGGTGCAATATTTTGCACTGAGAGTATCACTGTCCCCCTTCCTCATGAACTATCCACATCTGTAACAGGTCTATTTGTTTCCAAACCATATTAACACCTCTTAATCTCCGGAATCTATGCAGTGTCCTAGCAGACAAGATCGCTGAAGTGGTCGCAAGCAGCTGTGTGTGCTACTAGGGACTCAATGCGATTTGCAAGAGCAAGCAATGCTAAATGTTCTGCTCAGAGAAGATCAGAGACTTTTTCTTCTTTTAATGGTGTGCTTTCCTTGCCTTATGAAAACATCTCTGTACTGCTCTTGTTAATAGCAGGAATCCTGAGAAAACACAGAGAGGGATCTGCAGTAAAGATCAAGATACCCTCAGCTTGCCCAGACAGCTCTGTTATCCTAGCAGAACAAACCTCTCCAGTGGGACTCCAGTAACCTCACCAGAGGTAACCGTGGGCAGATGCATCACCTGGATATGATGTCATTGCACTGTGCTAATGTTATTTTCTTCAATGCAAGTGAAGGAGGTTGATGAAATGGCTGGGAGCATTAGCACACAGCATCAAGGACTAAACCAGGGTGATTTATGCAGCCAGCTGGAAGAGATGCCCTGTTTGGGCAGCATGACACTCCCTGTCCTTTCTCAACATGCTGATTCCTGTAATAGTGAACTATCTGCTTGAGGCTCTAAGGAGGTGCTTGGCATGGCCCGGCCTGGAGTTTGTTGCCACATTTTTCCTCCGCTCAGTTGCTGGACTCATAAAGAGCTTCCCCCACGTGTTACATGAGCTTGGGAGCCTCCTCCTGCCTGGAGCCTTAATATAATATTAGATGCAACTGAAGGGATGCAGGACCGCAGTAGATCTTATCCACCATTTTCAAGCCGAGGCTTGAGCATCAGTACCCTCTGAGATCTGACCAGTGTGCTCTCAATGTGTATAATATCAGCTGGAAGCAAAGGAGGAATTCAGGCTACGATCCAGCTCCCACGGTGTTCCACAAGGTAGGGTTGCTAGACATCCATGTAACGTGAGATTTCCTGTATTTCAGACTGTGAGTTGTATTGAAAACATACGGGTTGCTCTCCTCCTTGTCTTTCCTGCACAGTTCTAATATGGGGCGTGAGAAATCCCACTATCACCTGCCCCTTCCCCAGATGTATTTCTTAGAATCTTCTTCATCGCCCGTCTTTTCCCTAAAAGTTTGCATTTGGCCATCAAGCTGTAAGGACAAAGTGACCATTGGAACATGTGGTAGGTTTTCACTTTTATCATGTAATCTATCCACTGGCTTTCTTAAGATCTTCAGCAGAGTCAACCAAACTGTATCAGTTCACTGCTAAGGTGAAAGACTAAGTGATGTCTATCAGATGATTATCTTGTTTTATTACATAATTAAATGCGAGATAAAATCAGGTTATCCCAATTGCTCAGTGAGAGAGCTGATTTTGCAGACAAGGGAAGCACTTTGTGTCTTAACTCTCCAAATTTCTGGAAGTGTTTGACACAGTGTCACATGGAGAATTATACACCAAAGAAAATGGAGATTAGCTCAAGGAGGATTAGCAAGGTAGGGGTGGCTGTGAAAGGAGTCCGCTGAAGATCAGTCGCGGGCTGAGCTTCTCTGTTACCTTGATATTGGAGCAATGAGGAATACCCTGAGGAGATACATGGACAGCACGTTAGGTGGCTTCGTGGGTGGAAGGCAGGATTGCGATGGGTGAGGAAGCACTGGAGGGTCTCGGCTGCTTTTGTACAAAGTTCTGGTTCCCCGTGGTCAGGAAGGTGAAGTCAAATTAGGATAAATGTGACGACCAGCTATTACAGTGATGAGAAGAGAGCAATTTCCTTACCAAGAGGAGCTTAAGGGCGTATCTGCATCATCATAATGAGAGACAGTCTTGTCTTAGAGTTCATAGTCCAGTGTAAAGCACAGTAGTGAATTTATAATGATGGAGTTGAATTTGGGACTTGCCAAATATAAATGATCAAACGTGCATTAAATAGAAACAATTATGAATGACTTTAGAGCTAGTCAGAATGCAGACCAGTGACTACAGTGTGAGTGTCTTGGGGCGTGCAGTCCCCACAACTGCTATTATATTATTTAGAAAAGGAGGCTGCTTTTCTGTAGAGATGTCCTTAATCAAGATCTGATGATTTTGGAGTTTGTCTCAGCAAAGCTCGGTCTCAGACAGGTTTTTTGTCTGTCACACCTTGCTCCTAAACAGGAAGCTCTGTGTAGCCACAATCTTTCAGCTGGGAGGAGAGGAGAGGGAGCAAACACATTTGTCTCTGCACTTCTGAAGAGCTGTGTGGGTTTTGCTTCCTTATCCCTGGCTGCAAGAACCAAGTTGTGCCTGACAGTTCTGGTCATAATTCATGAAATACTGGCTGTGAACTGATAAATAATGACATGTGGCCATTTTTTTATTGTAAGCTATGGGTGTCCCTAATTTGAGACATTCTTCCCGACCGGGTGGGTGGGAGCTGGGACGGCTGTTTTGGGGAGCTGTGTTGAGTTCTTTGCCTACCCCCAAAGCTGTGCAAAGCTCATGAGAGGTGGAAGCCTTCTCTGTCCCAGCCATGTGAGGCTCTGGGTCAGCAGAAGAGGCAAGCTTACATGGTCAATGGCTTAGACTCGTGATGTAGTGCCTATTTACCTTTTTTTTTTCCTTAGGAATAACACTGTTTCCCCTTCCACCTCCTACTCTGTGAAGGCTGCTCCTGACATCCAGGAGCATCTGTCTGTGGGACAGGCCAAGCCCATGTTCCTCCTCCAGCCAGCCATGGTGATGCCCATGTCCCAGCTGATCCCGGGGTCTTTGCAGGGGTCTGCCCCCTCTCTGCCATCCTTGTTGCTAGTGCTGCAAGAGGTGTTGAAGTCAAAAGCTGAGTTCAGCGCCTTTGTATTTTAACAAGTTGCATTTTTAAAAATAATTGTATGGAGTGAGAATTGCTTGTTTAGAAAAATGAGAAAAGATGCGGCACGTGCAGAGTTTGGGAGAGCTGTGGGCTGGAACCACGAGTGTGGACGCTGGAGTCTCTCCCTTCTGGACTCCCCAACCTGTAACAGTCATGTTGTGTTCTCTGTTCAATAGCAAGGGATGTAGGAATGCCAGATACACCGAGCTGCTGGCTTTCTGTGCTGCGCTGCAGAATAACATGCTGCCACTGTGCTTTAGGCTAGCCTCAATTACTTGCTTGTTATCAGGGTGGAGATCAAAGTACATCATTTAAAGAACAAATGCAGTAAATACCTTGAATTTATGTATTGACTTTTTTGGAAAAGTGGGTTGTCACAACAAGCTCAAGCTAATCTTTTGGATTTTGCATAAAGAACTGGGAAGAGAGAGAGACGTAAGTGTTATCTGAGGTATCTCAATTTGCATGATGCAGCATGATTTTATGAGGATACCACTGCCTGCTCTGTAATTCCTGATTCCACGCCTTGGCGTTGCTCTGGGATCTCTGTGTAGTCTGAATATCCTCAGGTCTCTGAGTACTACGGGAGTTGAGTCAGTGGTCTTTTCATCTTCTAAGCGCTGACTTAGACGTTAGTGATTTATTTTTTCTACTCTAGGTTTATTTTTAGTATCTCCTGAAAAGTTGCATACCTTGAAGAGTAAAACCAAAGGCACTGTTGGAGAGTCTGCTGATTACTCAGGTTCATCTGGCCCTTCCTTTTAAAGGCATTTCTTCCATTATGTAGCAGCTTTGCTCCATGAAAATGTGGTATATTTGGAGGAAAAAGTGTTAATGAATTGTCACTCAGGCTAAATCCTTTGCCATTTTAGTGCAGTCTGGAACTGGGGAAGATGCAGGGGGCAGAGGAAGAGAAGATCCCTAAGGAGTTGCTCCCATCCCATCCAGCAGCAAGGCTTTTATTTTCCCTGTTGTTAGAGTTGCTGTCATTAGTTCAAATTAACTAGGAGGTAGTATGTAAGTGATATGCACAACCAGGGTGGATTAAGAGATGCAGCAGCCGTCAATATAGTAGAAATTCTTTGCCACTGTATTGTCTGAAATTCCAGTACGATGTCCTGTATATAAGTCACAGGTTGTGTAATTAAAACGTGTTAATGAAATAGTGCGAGCTAAAGCCTACCCTGACAAGCAAAATGACTACATAGAATTGGGTTTTGTGGACCTTATAAGCAATTTGAAAGACAGTTTTTTCTTTAAAATATTTAGTTATGCTGGAACTCTGATGTTTTAATTATATGGAAACTACTGGACTTGCATGTGGTGGGGGTTGTTATTAAGGTGTCTCCACAATGAATTTTCTTGTCTCCTTCAGTGGAAGTTTCTGAATATAAAAGTGATAGTCTTTGCATGCGTGCTTCATCCTATAATATGCTTGCTGTAACAGAAGCCTCTTCATAAGAGTTTAAATGATCTGGTTTGGGGTTTTCTGTGCAAGCTGGTGGGAGAACTTTTATGTGTCTTGATGGACAATAAGAACAATTCCTTGCCAAATGAAAATGCAATGCTTTTCAATATCTCCTTAGTTTTCTTACTTAAGAAAAAAAAAGAAAATCTAGCACTCAACCCTGCAGATGTCCGTGGTATTGTCCCATCTTCAGTCTTGCATTTCCATACTGAATGTTTAAGGAGCAGGAGGTGACCACAGCCCTTTACCATGCCTTGCGACCAGCCTGCAGAGAAGCCGTAGGAGGAGATGGCTCCGACGGTGCTGCCGCAGCCCTTGACAACATTTACACTCAGCCCCCGTGGGCTGCCAGGCTGCGGTCGCGCCGCTCCTCTTTTCCAGTGGGATTGAGAGGCTGGAGGTGAATAATTGCTATTTCGGGCTCTTTCCATTTCCCCCTTCCTTTTGTAGCAGATGGGGAGAAGGTGAGAAGCCATGAACTCTTCTGACATTAGTCTTCTGAGAGCAGTCATTTGTATGCTTGTTTATCCCAAATTCTCCACTATGAAAAAGTCACAAAGTCTGCAGAAATCCCAGCTCGAGGAACAGCTGGCTCCGGGTCCAACAGGTGGGGCTTGAAATGGAGCTGGGTGGAGAGGAAACAATTTTGAAGGACTCGCCCTTTGCAGAATTCGTGCACCTTCTGTTTGCAGAAATACCAGGAATCCCCAGCAGTCCTTCTGACATATCGCTGAGCTGCATTTCTCAGGAGGGTAGGTAGGAAAAAAGGCCTCCTCAAGCACTGGGTTCATTCAAATTGGGTGGCTCCTTCCATATAGATTGAAGAAGACATAAGTCCTCACATTTTTCACCAAAAAGCTGGATTATTTAAATTTTTTCTGTCTGAAAGCAAAAGCAGGACAAGGCAAAAAGCCCCTGCTGATGCAAAGGAGAGTTTGCAGGTCAGTCTGCAAAGGGAATATCACCCCATCGCCCTGTTTCTGTCCTCAGCTCCAACTGCAAAATCACGGTGTTGGTATGGGTCCTTGAAAGGAACCTTGGTATGTTGGAAATTGAACCTCTGCTTGTGGTCTTTCTAAATGGCAGAAGCGCCAAAGGGCAGTGTAAATCTGAGAGGTTGGGGATGAGGCCCCTTCCACCAAAAATTGCAGGTAGAATTAGCTCTGCCCTGATTGCCGATACTCAAGACAAGATGGAAAAATCTTATGCCTAGTAAAACAATTCATCACTGTAACGGACATGTGTAAGAACAGAGGAAGAAATAACAGCTCTATAAAGTGCTCCATTTGCTGTGTTGTGCTAAAGACCTTTCCTGAAAAACGCCTGATGATGGCTTCGGGCCCTGCAGCACCCCCAGATAAACGGGAAGATTTTTGTATCAAGGAATACCCACCTGCATGTATCCAACATTGTCTGAAGAAGAAATGAACCCATGGAAGTAGTCTTTGGATCATTTAGATGTTTAGTGAATTAGCATATAAAGGAAGCTGTGTGTTGATTTTTTAATCTAGAAGTGGAAGGAGTGCACTTTTTTGGGGGGAAAAAAAACCCACACTGAATTTCTTAGGTGACAAGGGAAGCTTTAATGCAATTTCTCTAACATTTGAGAGCTTTCTGTCATTTTGTACAGAGCAAAAATTAGTCTTAAGAGGTAATAAAAACAGCAAGCTTCTCAAACCTGGAAAATGTCCCTTTCACTAAACTGCTGAAAATAAGGTCCAAGGATAGAGCAAACATTTATCAGATTTTTCCACTTCTGCAAAGCTTTTTTTGTACGAGATTCTGCTCTTTCTGAGCCTTCCCTGAATCTACTTCAGACTTTTTTTTTTTGAAGGAAACTTTGCTGGCTGAAGCTTCACTCCTTTTAAAAGTTTTATGTAAAGTCTTGGTGCCAGATGCTGCACACCAGCTCAGTGGCTCTATACTTGCAACCTGCCCTGGAGTTGCTCTCTCGCAGTTTGGCTTGTTTATTCCATATTCCGCCAGGTTGGTTAATTAAACTCTGCCCAACTCTTGCAAAAATGTAAAATAGAATTACGAAAGGCTGCCTGTGGATGTCTGAATGCAATCAGCGTGTGGAGGATGTATGTGTTTTGGTGTGAACAAACTGAGCTGTTGCATTTTGGCTAGAATGGACTCTTCATTTCTTTATCACAGAGCATTTAATAGGGAATAAGTAATCCATGTAATCATTGCTGCATCCCTATTTTTTCCCTCTGTCTCGTTGGATGCGGAGAAGCACCTGCTTGCATGGGGAGGTGTCCAGCTCAGAAGCTGGATCATCTGGAGGCAGCTCTCCAAGGCCAGCTCCTCTTCTGCAACTTTGCTGCTGTGCATCACGGTGGGAGAAGACCCCGTGCTGGGCTGCAGCTCAAACCCAGCCCTGAGCCAGGACAGAGCCCAGGAGTATGACTTGGGGGGTGGCATCTCCCTGTCACCTCATCTCGACGTCCAATATAGGGAGGCCAAATGAAAGGAAGTGGGTAGCTGTTGTTTGCATGCCTGGTGTGCCTAATATTTAGCTCCAATTTTGTCAGCTTGAGCTCATGCTGTAAGTGTATAAATGTGTTCTGGTTTATTTGGGCAGCAGATTTGTTTCTCTTTATTGGCTTAAAAATAAATTGTGCAGCCTATACTATTTAAACCACTAGCCAGGCTGCTTGCTCAACCGCTGGAGAGCCCTTCTTCAGTTCTGTATTGTTAATTTAAACTGTGCTTTAGCTGGTGTGCTTTGCCTTACAGATCCTACTTTATTCCCCCAGCCCCCACTAATGTATTTACTGTTACGATTTTTGGTGGTTACTTTCTCTGCCATACAGGCATTCTCTGTGCTTGCTTAAATTGCCATCGATGTTCCTGCCAAGGCTAATGCATTAATACCTGTCTCATGCTGATGTGTATGCAAGTGTTATGTATTCTTTATGAATTAGCAAAAAGTTAATAATTATCCAGCACACGATATACCTGCTACGTCCGCTCACAGCGCTGGGCGCAGTGAGTTTTTCTGCTCTTCTACAGACAAACTTGCATCTAGATGTTTCTCATGGAGAAAGAACAAAATACCCTCTGTCCCCATTGCCAGAAATCACGCATTCCCATTTGTTTTGGGAACGCTATTTCCTCTTTAATCCTGTGTATTCTTCTAGTTTGTTTGCTTTGGTGTTACTCTCCATTCCACCGTGGAGTCGGGGGAGCTCAGCTGCAGAAAGGCTGCTTAGTCCAAAGCATCGAGGAGTCGGCTTCTTGACTTAGTTCATCGCTTTTCTTACCTGGGTGCGGAGAAACGTCCTGGCGACATTTAAGCCCATAATTTTTTAGCTGCGTGATGACCTGTTGCCTGGGGATGCTGCTTGGATCTCAGCGCTGGGAAGCAATGGGTTTAATTTTTGGTTGGGGAGTCAGCTGGGTACGGACCCTAGGAGTATGGACCCTGGCAGAATACTTCTCATGCACCTTTGCCAGTAAGTATTTCGTGTTGAGGGAGCATTGTCCGGGCTCATGAGGAGGATCCTGCAGCTCTGCTGGGTGGGTTTGTTTTGTTTGGATGCTCGTGATGTGGATGACGGCTCTGAGAAGCGTTGAACGCTCGCACAGGAGCTTTCAAACCGCATCCTCTGCCGGCTTTGGCTGGATCCAAAATGGCAAATGAAATATGGGAGAGAGAGAAATTTTCACACCTTCTAGCCAGCCAGCCTCAACTAAGTAGTTAGCTCCACTGTTGGCTTTTCTGCACCTAAATACACCACGGGACTGGGTTAAAGGAACAACTTTCCACCACTTCACTCTCTGTAGGACTTCAGAAAAAAATAACCGAAGCTCTCCATGCAGTTTTCCCACTTGCAAAATTGCATTAATGATGTTTGCATGCGTTCATAAAGTGTTTTGTGCTCCAAGAATAGAAGCGTTATGTCAGTGCTGCGCATTGTCATTATTTATTATCTCGGAGCTCATGGGATGCAATACAAAGAGCGCGGCGTGATTTCGGAAGCTGAAGGCATGACACGTTTCCTGATGACAATGTGAATGATTGCGGCTTTTTGAGGCAGTGTGAGATGTGGAATTTGTCCTTTGCAGCGTGCTGATGAGGAATCCTTCATTGTTCCTCTGAGTGAGACTCACCAGGCGGTAGGTGTTTTGTATTAGTCTGGAAGGACACTGGAGAAATTTGAGAAAATAGCTGGTGTAAATTTGTGGTTTCAGCCATATTAAGAAACTGTTGACACGTTGTTGGGAATAGCATTTCAGGGCTTAAATGCATAAGAAAGGCAGTAGGGAAATACTTGAGTTACAAAAGCATTTCAGCCTTGAAAGTCCTGCGTGACCTGTCGTTCACTGAAATATTATTTTGAATCCAGAAGGAAATTGTGTATAACTGAATTTTCTTTTTTTTTCCCCCGTCCTCCTTCTCCCCCAGCTCTTCCTCAAAGCAGGTCAGCACACGTGTAGTGGAGCAACCACGTGGGCTGTACTTTGGGTCTATCATCTTGTTGCATCTCACAAACTGAGCAGTGCTAGGTTTGGTCTGGTCCTTGAGCAGGAGACATCCAGGCACCTCCCAAGCATTGAGGTTTGGGGGAAACAGCCTCATGTTGCCAGCAAAGGTGCCGAGTTTTGGTTGACCTGGCCAGCAAAAGAGCCAAGGAGAAGACCTGGTTGTTGTAGTCCATGAAGTTAAACCTTATGCAAAATCCAACTTGTGAGCCCAAGGGTCTGGCCACTGTCTCATCCGGGTGCACCCCACTTAACCTAATTCCAGGTTGCCACAGTATTTTGCATTTCTAACTCGGAAATACTTGAGATGAGCACAAACGGCTGTGTCCCATGCTTTGAGCTGGATGCTTTTGACTTAAATTTAGAGACATAATTTTGAAGCTAATACTTTTGTGAAGTTTTTTCAAAAATACTTGTGTCCCTCCACTCTAGGGTCTTCGCTGACACCAGGCTGGTCCCGACTCTTACGCTGTAAACTGACTTCAGATCTTTCAAAAAAGAAAACATCCAACTATGTGTTAAAAAATGCAACCCCCCACCCTGTAATTTCAGATAATTAAGTACATCCTTGCATATTTGTAGTCTGCATAATCAGTTGTTCAAACATGACAGTCTTATTAAGTATGGATTGTAAGTAGTCTCTAGAGTTTAAACCATTGCATAGCTATTTAAAAAGAAAGAAAAAAGAACCTGTGGCCGACAGGAAACATACATCCTGGCTGACCTGCTGTTGTCTATCAAGGTATGTTTGAGCTTTCACATACTAGAACTTTTCAAAGGAAAACACATGGATCCCACCTCTTTCGTATTAATATTTCCTGAGTGCTTTTCCTTTCAAGTGTTTCTGTTTTCAGTGGTGCCTTTTTCAAATTAAAAAGGCTTCCCAAGCCTTTAAACACAGCATGTGTCCAAAGTGTGGAAAATTCTCTTTGAAGAGTCACAGTGTTTAAAAAAACAGAAAGAGAGGTAAAAAAGAAGGAGAGCAAATGCTGGCTGGTGTGGTGTGAAGGACAGCTCGGTGCTTTCAAACAGAGCGTTTCTGATTAGACGTGGGCTTTGCTTTGCTGGTGTTACACATTATCCAGATAAAGATGAATATGCATGCAGGCATACTTTGAAATATTTGTGTGATCTATATTAATCTAGCTGATGTTAACAGGAATATTGGGACGCTCATGCTGTTTGCATCCAAGGTAGGATGTGAAATCACTGGGGCTGGTTTCTCTGGAAGGTTTCATGTGAACGTGGGGACACCTGACAGTACTGACATGGCGGAGAAGGGAGGGAAGAAGGGAAAAATAATCTCTACCAAACATAGCTTTCTTTCTGATATAATTTCATTTGCATATTCCACGGACACTGGCCTGCATGTTGTTTTTTTCAATAAAATGCAAAGTGATTTTGTGATAAAATGTAATCGTCGGACCCGCACGCTGACCTGACTGCTCTCTGCCCAGGCTCACCGATCCCGCTGGCCACTTGCAGACAGCGAAAGTGCCGGATCGGGGCCAGTCTTGTGATTGCCAAGAACTTTACTTTGAGATTTCTTCAGGGTTACTGCAAATGAACAGGGGATTAGGAAATACTTTGTATTACAATTTACCAAAACTATCTGTCAGCCTGCGACTACTCCCTGCAAACACTGCTGAGGTGCTCTGCCTGCGTTTGCAAGCTTTCATCGCGGCTGCCCTGAGCGCCCTGGGTTGGCGGTGGAGGAGCGAGTCTCGGCGGCGTTGGGATGTGGAGGGTCCCCGGTGTGCTGCGATCGCCCCGTACCCCCCGAGCCGAACGAGATGGGGGCTGCCAGGAGGAGCCCTGCCTCCTCCTCCGAGTTCATGCGAAGCTTCAGGTTGCAGCGGCGAGGGAAGGGACGGGTGCAACGGCTCGCAAAACCCTGCTGGGCTCTTTAATCGACGAGGAGCTGTTATGTCCTTTTTACTCTGTGCAAAACTTTCCTGGAAACCAGCTTAGATAGTTATTTGTAGTCTGTCATTATCTGATTATGACAATGCTGATTGATGGGCAAAGAACGTGGTGGACGTCTGACCCTGAAGCTGCTGCAGAGCGCAGTGTATTGATAACCTGTGAAAAAGGCAGTTTTGTGTCTTTTGGGCTATATTAGCCAGCAATTAAATATCTCTGTGCTACTGAAACAGCTTTCAGGATAAAACTGGATACTTGTAGACTGCTTGCTTGTTTTATTTCTCTGTGTTTGCTATCCCATTTTTTCCTCCTACCTTGTGTTGCTTGTGCTGAATGTAGAGCAAAACCTCTCTTGACTGGTGGGGTTTGAAGTTAGCAGGTATACTGTTAAATTACTGCTCATCTAAGGTAGCAAATTTCAGGGCAGGAGTTGTGAAAATATTGGGAGAATAGAAGAAAGTCAAAAGTCTGAGGGATGATATTTCTTGTAGCAGGCACCTAATTAGTAGGAAAAGAGAAAAAGAAAAACATTTTGGTTTGCCGTGACATTATATTTTATGAAGATCTCTGCATTTTAAGACATACTGTCTCTCATGTATGCATGACCCGTGACTCTGGCATTATAGGCACCTACACAGGAAAAGAGGAGACTGAGAGAAGATGCCACATCCCCTGGTTCACAACTGGCAAGGGAATTCAGGATTTGATTCCCAATCCCCTCCCTTATCTGTGGGTTGACATTTCTTTATTCTCCATCTGCTTAGCACTGGAGTACAATCATAGTATGTAAATTGTCCTTAAACCTCGCCAGATGTTTGATCAAAGGTGGAGAGATAGTACACAGGTTAAAGGCCAAAATTAGACCTGCAGAAAGCAGATGCAAAGATGAAGTGTCAGAGGTAACATCGTGTTGGATAACAAGTTTTGTAGCTGCGATGCACAGCTGGTAGCAGGAAGTACAGGGAGAAAAATGGATTCCTTCACTGCTTGCCCTTTGGGATTTAGGATACCGAGACAGTATAGTCTGCTCTTGCTTGATTTCCTCTTTTTTTTTTTTTTGCTGTTCAGATCTGAAAGTTAAGTCGTAGGAGTGGGGACGTGTTTGCCTGAACATACCCAGCAGGTTTAGATGGCTTCTGGGAATCCCTCTGAACGTGAACTTGAACTCCAAGGGATGGAGCTGCTGGCCTTGGAGGAGGCAAATAAAAGGCTCTACTTGCTGTATCTTAGCTGGTCTTTGCATTTTTTTTGTCCTCTGAGGCTGTGCTTCTTTGTCTTCCCAGGCTGTTTCCTGGTGCTTAGAGGAAAAAAAGGCCACAACCGTGCTCTGAGAAGAGATTTGTGCTGTAATGAGAATCCTTTGCTTTTATTAGCGCTATTTGCATAGACTCAGAGCATGTGGAAGATAAGAGGCTTAAGCTGTTAAGTGTAGAGAAATGTAAGGTAATAATGAGGTTACAGAGGAAACCCTCGGCGGTTGTGCCGAGCCGGGGGCAGAGCCCTGAATCCCTCTGCTCAGCCGCCCGCGGCAATGCCAAATGTGGGTGCAAAGCAGTGCGGACCCCGGGAATTTCCCCCGTCCTCCGAGATGTGCAGCACTGGATTTTGCCTGAAATGCCGCCTCTTACTCCACCTCTTTGCTTCTGCTTTACTCCCACTGTATTTATAGCCTTTGCTCCTAATTTCTTCCCGTCTAGCATGGGGTTTATCGCCCGTCTGGCTTTGTAAGGCGGTGGGAGGATGCCCAAGTACCTTCAGAACGCAGGAGCAGGTGGAGGGGGTTTATGCTGCCTTCAGTCTCTCTCTGCCTGATGCTTCAGCACGCTACGGGAGCCTGCGCAGGTTGGATATTGCTGGTATGAGATGGACAGATTTTCTTATAATGCCATTTACTTAAAGACTTGTTTAGATGCCCGACCGAGAGCCCTTCATGGGAACGGACTCCGCCTTGGAATACGACATTTTGCAAAGCCAATACATGCCGTATCTTTTTATATATATGTATCTGTATGATGTCTATATATATTTACATGTATGATTGCCCCACTGATGGAGCGCTCTGTAGATTAGTAGGAAATGTAGTTATTAGCTCTTGATAAGCAGCCACTTTTCATCCCAGCTGTTTTTTAATTAAACATAGATGTGAAGTGCAGCTGTTCATTCAAAGGACATTTTTTACTTTGTAAAACGCAGCATTTTCCAGTGTTGAGTCCTGTAGCTCAGTGCAAGAAGAAAATTCTTCATAAGGTCCTATTTTCATTCCTACTTAATTTTGTAACAAATATTTCTTATTACAGCTGAAGGTGAACTTAGTTTGGGAACTGTTAGCAAAGGTGAGATGTGGTCTTCAGGAATAGGGAGAGGATTTATTTTATTAGCTTCAAAAATATTTTTAGATCTTGGTGCTTTTGTGCTTTAAAAAAAAAAAAAAGTTGTAATTTTATGTGTACAGCTGTGATTTGATTTGAGGTTTTCCAAAAGCTTGAAGCCCCAGCAGTTGTACAAAAGTTGTTTTGAGGATCTGTGAGTAAATCAGAAATTGGTGCGAGAAAGTAGTGCACTGCTGAAAATATTGGGACTGGTTATTTAGCAGGGACAAAATTCTGTGGCTGAAACCCAAGTATTATCCTGGTATGACTCTAAATGGCATAAACTGCCTGAGTGGATGCTCTTATGGTAGTCTTCACTGATGGAAGAAGACCAGTAGTGGTTTTGGAGAGGATTTTTATAGGCCACCAGTGATATTACAAGCAGTTGTTGATTTTGATTGTTAACTAGTCTGCCAAAACAGTAACTGTTAACTGTTTTGATTTAAAACAGCGGTGCTGTTTCTGATAAATCAATTGTGTTTGTATTACTGGTCATCTGGGTTTTTTCTTTCTTGCTATTCCTTTTCACTCCCCAAATACGTTATAGGGAAGTTAGCAACAGCCATGCTGGGATAGAAGTTAAAACAAGCTCTGCAACTGCTGAAAAAGTGCAAACAATCCCGGGACATCTCAATTTTCTGCTTGTTGGTGCTACATTTCATGGTTTCTGGGAGCTGAGCAAACTAATGTAGGGTTCCTAGGTCATGTGCTCAAAATATTAAGGTGCTTCACAGAAATCCCTCATTTAACATACTTGCATTTTTGCAGTAAGCCCACCTAGATGGAGCATGTTTCTTTTAAGGTCCCTGCAGTCTGTGCGGAGGCCCCTAGGCTGCAGAGAAACGATATGCACAAGAAAATAGGAACTTTCACCATTTTACTGTAGCATCAAACCCAAACACTAAGAGATGTGCTGCTCGTTTTTACTGGGGTGCCTGACAGCCTGTCGTGGTTTAACCCAACAGGCAGCTAAACACCACACAGCCGTTCGCTAACTCCCCCCGCAGTGGGATGGGGGAGAGAATCAGAAAAAAGGTAAAACTCATGGGTTGAGATAAAGACAATTTAATAGGAATCAGAAAAAGAAAGGAAAAAAATAATAATGATAAAAGAATACACAAAACAAGTGATGCACAATGCAATTGCTCACCACCCACTGACCGATGCCCAGCCAGCTCCCGAGCAGCGCCTGTGCCTCCCTGGCCAGCCCCCCTCATTTTTTTGTTCAGCATGACGCCGTATGGTATGGAATATCCCTTTGGCCAGGTGGGGTCAGTTGTGCCAGCTGTGTCCCCTTCCAACTTCATGTGCACCTCCAGCCTACTCGCTGGCAGGGCAGTATGAGAAGCTGAAAAGTCCCTGACTTAGAGTAAGCACCGCTCAGCAACAACTAAAACATCAGCGTGTTATCAACATTATTCTCATACTAAATCCAAAACACAGCACTATACCAGCTACTAGGAAGAAAATTAACTCGATCCAGGCTGAAACCAGGACACAGCCTTAAGCAAGCTCTTTAACTGGTATGACTTTGGATATGTGCTGCCTCCTTTAAAAGAAATCCTATGTAACCCAGGTGTGTTTTAGCCGTGTTTGGCTCTACCCATGTTGTGCATGGATGGTGTGTTATGGTTTTGGGCAGAATCCATCAGCAAAAAACAGGGAGTATGATTTCAGAGTAATTGCAATTGCGTTTTTGAGTGATTCCTGGTGGGAAACTTGTGATCAGATGAGTGTGGTGTCTTAGCATGGATCCAGAAAAATGAATCAGACTTCAGATGCAATGCTCTTGCCATGTCTGACTCTTGGTGCGAATCTCACTGGTGAATGAAACTTCTGCCATCTTTTGCTCTTGACTTAGGATTTTCCATATTGATTTCCTAGATGGTTCCAGGTCCTCCCAATGGTCTTTCACAGTTCCTTGATGGAGAACATGGAGTTGTTTATAGCCTCGCAGGAGCTTATTAAATAGGTTTTCCAGCATACCAAGGGAAGAGGAAGAGCTACATGTCAGAGAAATTTTCCTTTCCTCTATGGAACGAGTGTGAACTCAAGTGCAAAGGCTGGTGCAACCCGGCACATCCCACAGGTGTGCGTGAAGCTCTTCTGCGGACAACAAGTTATCGAGGACAAGTTTTGGTTTTATTATTTTTATGTCTAGGTACAGCATGACCATTTACAGGTGAACATTTTCCTGCACATGATGTGCCTCAGGTCTGTCCCTAGACAAACGCAGTCCAAGCAGCATTTTCAAAAGCACTGCTAGCGTTAGTGCTCCTCAGTAGCCTGCCCAGCCATCTCCAGGGACAAGAGAGGTGTCATGGTCTGTGTTGAGAATACCAGCCACATCATACATGGCATGGACACCGATGCCTCCGTTGCTCGGGACTGTTGGGTCTTGTATTTCTGTGCAAAAGGAGGGCCAAGGATTCCTGTGTGATTTAGTAGTAGTTAACACCGGTGTAAGTGATGACATGAGATCAAGGCAGATGAAATCATGTCTTCAAATTCTTCCAGCTGAGACCCTAAGACTGGATAACAGGAACACCAGAGCTGCTTCAGGCATTGAACCACTGATGGCTTAAAGGTGAAAATCCTAAGGTCTTATTCTTAATGCATCAAAACAGTATCTGTTCCTTGTGGTTAGAAGCACTGAAGGCTGGTCCTGTACGTGTTGGACATGAACGTGCTCAACACTGACTTCTTTTCCTCTCCTTTGTGTACAACTTATATGATAGGGGAAGCTGCAGTCTCAACCTGCAAAACTATTTTTGGAAGGAAGCTTAGTTCATTAAACCCGCAACTTGGTATTTTTTTAAAGGGAGAGGGAGACAGAATGGTTTGCTACAGTTTATTTGACCTAGTTAAGGAAAATATCAAGTCGCCTCAGGCAAGTAATTAATTTGTACATACTTCCTCCTGCTCACGGCGTGTTGTACGCGGCCAATATTTTCTGCAGGTGAAGATGATCGGCTTCACGGCTCGCAGGAAGTCTGCCCAGATTTGCAGCTGCCGTGTGGTATGTTAGGTAGATCCTACATCTGAAAGGAAAGGCAGCAGGTCTGCAAGAGTGCTCCAGATGGTATTTATTCGAGACCTCAGCAGTTGACTTGGGATGATATAAAGCTTTCCCTGTTGCTTTCTCTTTGGCAGAAGCGCTGCCTTTCGGTATCATTTCCAGACTGACTGTCAGGGCTGGATTCAAGGGTATTTTTGTTGTTAGTTTGAGAGCCCTGTCTGCAAAGGAGATGTCGAGCATGTCTCCTTGCAAGCTCCTTCCCTGTTGCTCAGCCCCAACTCACTGGAAGGAGCAGCCTGGGGCGGAGATGATGGTGTTGGTCTCTGTTCCTGTCCCCACTGCTGGGACAGGTTATTGTGGGCTCCAAGGTGACACCAACCCACCAGCTGGTCATTAGATATGAATCTGTGCTCTTCCAAACCCCAATGCTGGGTCATTTTGTCTCATAATGCCTGTCCTGCTCCAAACTGTACATTTTTGCAGGTTAGCACTGCACCTTGGCTTGGTTTTTAGAAAAGCATCAAACGTTGTGGGCATGGGGCCAAATCACAGTGGCGAGGAGGTGACAGTCTTGCATGCAGTAAAGCTAAACTCTCAGAATTAAAATAACTTGTTTTCAGGCTCGGAGTGGAACCCAGTTGGGGGGAAAAGCCAGTTTCTTATTATTTGAGCCTCTGCGATAGGAAACTCCTGGTTACCCAAACCGATGTTGTGCTACATGGCAATTCTCAAAGGTGTATAAACCATCAGTTATCCAGGTACATTCAGCCACGCTCTTATTGCATAACGAGGGATGTCTGGCAGGTAAAAAAAGTCTCTGAAAGTTATTTTAACCTGGAAATCCTGAACTGGCAGAAAGATGATTCTCAAACTCTTGTCTGGTTTGTGAGGTAGCATTTAAAAGAAATAGAAATGGTATTCTGTTGGTAGCTGTGGCAGTCCCTTAAAGAGAAGATCTAATTTAATGAGTTGGCACTGTGGTCATTCGGAGACGCTTGCTTTTTACAGAAAAATGTAAGTATCTTATGTAATATGTAAAATTTCTAGCAGCAGTCTGCTCTTTAGCAGGAAGGTAGGTGTGTGCCGGCATCAGGAGAAAAGTGGAAATAGGTCCAGATTTGGCAAAACACATGCAGAGAGTTTGCTGAAGGGCTGCACTGCACAGAAGGGGGTTGTCTGAACCCACACGGACTGGCGGGACTTGGTGCAGCCAGCATCCGAGTAAATTCTTGGGGGGCACATACAGGTTTAGAAAGTATTGACCAGTTGACTAAAAATGTAAAAATGCACTAAAAAGCAAAATTTGAAATTACTTCTGTGTTGTGACTGTAAACGTTGCTCTTAGGTGTGTGTACACGTGCATGTGTGTGCTGTGCTTGTGATTCTTGTCCAGAGGGCGAGACTGCTGCGGTCCGGCAGCAGGTCTGACCGAGCATCGCTGCAAGTCCCCGTTGTCTGCCCCAGCTCCTTTTTCAGAGGGAGAAATAATCTAAAACTGAAATTTTTGTGACCTGACACAACATGAGAAGTTGTTCTGTGGGGGGTTTTTTAGTGTTTTTTTTTACTAGGTTTCCCTTGTTGGGGTACTGATGGTAGTTGAAGGGCTTTAAAAAAGACACACAAACCATGGGAATGGGAATAACATTGGTAAAGCATTAGGAAATGAATGTAGCAGATTCAAGAAAAAGAGCAATTAGGTCACCACACTCCCTTCTGGGACCAGCATTCCTCGTGCACAAGTTCAAGTGCTTTGTCCCATTTCAAATTATCCAACTTGCAGAGTTTCTACCATAAACTCTTTGGTGACTAGTCATCCAGGACACCTTGCTATCTATCTCTATATACAGAGAGAGAAAAAAAAGGGGAGGTACATATATATATATATCCTATATATATGGGATATCCGCCATTTTTTTCTGTTTTATTTTCCTTTCATAAAGCTGGAGGTGGAGGGACTGTGAGCGTCTTCACTGTAGGTACTTGGGTGCTAAGCATCCCAGGTGATAGATGTGCTTGATCTAATATTTAGTTGGGAATAACCATGTTTATTTTTCCTGTTTTCCTACCTGGAACATTTCTCCTTTCTTTAGACCAGTGTGGATGGTTTTTCTTGTCTTCAGTATAAGGGCGTGATACTGGAGTTTCACTTCTCTTCACCTTCTCTAAGATAACGGGAGTGGGGGATATTCTTTATCCCCCCCAGTAACTTGGCTTTTTTTTTCCCACTGAAACAATCTGGTTCATCTTAAAACTGCAGCGTCATTTTTTTTTAGTGGAGAACAAACTGGAATAAACACAGTCCTTTGATTTATGTGTTAATGAAAAAGAACCTAATGGACATGGGAGGACAAGTAATATTTGTTTTAATGCATCTTTTGATCATTTCAAGTGTCAATGCTGGAAAGCACGTGGCCATTTTTCTGGGCTTCTGTAATTTATTGTGTTTTGGGTAAAAGCATCATTGCTGATGTGAATTGTTGAAAAAGAGAATGGGTTTGAACGTAGCGGGAGGCATCAGTAAAGACAGGAGCAGGCAGATGTCCTGGGGATGGGAAGGGACGGGAGAGGGGTCACGTTACTGAAAAACAGTGAGGAGGGGAGCAATGCACCAACAGGAGCCGGGATGCTGAGCAAGAAAGCCCGGAGAGCCCTGAGAAACTGCAGCTGAGTCCAGGTTTGGATGCATATTGGCTAAATAAAGAGTTTTTCAAGCAAAGTGACCCCCAGAATAGGACTTTTCTCGGGGAGGTTCCTGCGCTCCAAACCCAGCCCCGCCGGCAGGAGGGAAATTCCCAGCCGCCTCGCGCCCCAGAAATGGAAATCAGAGCCTGCTGAGGCAAGCGTTGCTGTTGGAGGTCGTTCGGGCTCTTTCGGGAGATGATTATTTGCATTTAGTTCTATTAATTTCCTCTCCTAAAATATGCCCCGTGGGCCCCAGCATTGTTGTGGCTGTTCAGCCCTGGGTTTCGTTGAAGCCTTTTCAGTACCGGGAGGATGCTGGAGAATAAATTTCACTAGTTAGACATTATCGTATTCATGCCACTCAGATTTATGAATCAGTGCTTCTCACTTCAGCTTGTATTACCGGGGTTTTCTCTCCTCCCAACACCCCCTTCCCAAACATCTTTCAGTTGTTTCCAAACAGCTGGCTGGCTAGCGGCATCACCAGTTGCTAGCATAGGATGAGAAAAAAAAAAAAATCAGAGCTACATAACTCATGAAAATGGTTTGAAAGCTGTGAGGTTTTAAGCATAATAGAGTTTGAGACTTTGGGGGGATTATTTATTTACTTATTTGAGTTTTATCTCATGGTTTTTGAGGATTTAGGTTGCAAGTTTTCTTCTGGCTTTTGCTGTTAAAGAAAACTGAAACTCTCCCTGAGCTCCAGGAACTGGGCCTTTAAGGGAAATAATGTCAGGATATTCTGGGTAAAATGCTGAGTTCGCAACATTCAGATAAATCTCAAGCGAAGCAGTTTAGACATCTGAACGACGGCATCGTAATCTGATCTCTGCTGGTGGGATCACTTTTCTGTGTGTCCCGATTAGTGAGATCCTGCAGGATGTTACCCCTGGCTGAAGGGAGTCAGCCTGGTAGGGAGGAATTATCACATTCAGCATCTTGCTCTGAACACCTGGCAGGGAAGCCTCCGTGGTGGAGGGAAACACTCAAACATGTAGGTACATATTTATATGTACACATATATGTCTGTATACGTATTTATCCAAGTCTTTGCAGGGATCGGACAAGGTGTAATTGTACATACTGGCAAAAAGCACTGCCCTCCCATTTATCCCAGTATGACGCTGTCTTTGTGTGGGTATAAACGGGGACACACAGTGCGGGGCAGCCCCAGAGATGCACGCCGGGCTGAGGTTCAGCACGTGCCATGAGGAAGGCTGACGGCGTGGTCCTCCATCAGGGAGGACGCCTCTTTGGGAGGACGGACCTTTCGGCTCCACGTTGTAGAGGCTCAGCTCAGCGTGCAGAGTGCCTTGGCCCGGGGGGATATGAGTCCAGTTCCGCTGGCTTGCTTGTCTGGGGGACGATGCTGCAGGGCTGTGCCAAACCCGCTCGTGACCGGTGCCGAAAATCCGTGCGGAGCACCGTGGTTTTATTTGGGTTGGTTTCAGTGACAGGTAAAGCTGTTGGGCTGCATTAAAATGAACTCACAGTGAACTGCCTGCGTAGGCTCGGCTGAATTGCCTGTTTCATTCAAATTCTTACGGCTGAAAAGAAGCCCGCTGTGTTCAAGTGTCAAGAGGGGCCAGCGCTGAGCAATTCGTGTCGTAGCTCTGCCTTGGTGAGGGCAGGACCGTGAGTGAGGCTGAGATGTTAGAAAGTGGGGGTGAACTTTCCTGGTAAACCAATAAAATGAATATTTTCTTAGTTTCACTTGCATCAGAAACCAGGGGTTTGGTGATTTAAAAAAAAAAAAAAAATTTTTTAAGATGAAAAGCACTTAAAAGCCTGGGGATTAAATAAAAGAAAGTGTCTGCTCACGTGGGAATTACCATGACCCTGTACAGATGGCACAGCTGAAAAGCATCCCAGCCACGTGCCTGGGGTTTGGTTTACTCTGTGACTCCGTTACAGGTGACTAAGTGCCGAGGACCGGCGGTGTGGCGGTCAGCAGGACCCGAAAGGTTATCGGAGTCCGTGTTTGCGAGGCACCGCGGTGAGTTCAGCCCTGCCTGCTGATCGGCGTGTGCCTGGGGAAGCATGTGCCAGCCTGACGCATCCTTCCTCCGCGCTCCGCTCTCGGATGCCGTGCGGGGAGGGGGAGGAAAAGAAAAAGCGTGGCTCCGAGGCAGATTTGGTAAAATTTGCATCTCGTCTCTGTTGGTACATGTCTCCAGGCCAGGAAACATGCTTTCCTTGAAAGTCTTGAACCACACAAACTGCTAGCACAGGGCTGGGCGCCCGGGGTGCAGAGTCGGCTCCTGCCACGGAGCAGAATTGGTGGTGATGATGTGAGTTTGCTTCGTGCTGCTTAAGCATTTCATAGAGAGGCATCGCAACCCACCTTTGAAGAACAGTAAGAAAATTTTAATTGGCCTAATTAGTGCAGGAAAATAAGGTGTATAATGAGTAGGACTAATAGCCAAAAAACGGCTTTTAATTTTGAGTATTGCAATTCTTGTTCTTGCCTGACATTAACATGCGAATGCCTGATTTTTCAGCTGTCAAAAACTTGTGCCGTAATAAAGAATGAAGCCATCCAAAATCAGAAGTCATTTGTGAAAATACAAGCCTTAATCTCTGTGCTTAATCCCCTTGTGTAATGCAGATACAGTTGCTCACCCACCCACCAGACTGCGACCGAACATCTTTTAATCCGGGGTGTTTTGAGAGCTGATTTGTGGCAACTACCCCACTTCAAACCCTTGAAAAGCAGAAATGCACACGGCCTCCCTGCGAACCACTTCATCTCTAAGCCCTGCTTCTCGCTGGTGATAACGCAGAGCAGCATCGGGGAAGCCTGAGGATTAGCATTAATGCTCGTGTAGTGATTTGAAAACAAGAGCTCTGCTTTACGGAGGAGCAGTTGTCTCCTCTTGTAAAAGAAAAAAGGATTAACTCCTCTCCTGAAAGCACATTAATTTAGCCAAAACAACATCAGTTCACCTAAAACATGTCATGGGTGGTGTAACGAAGTCTGCAAGTGGCTGTATGACCTGCTGCTCCTTTTTTCAGTCAAGTGTTTGCTTCTGGAAGCAAAGGTCTTGGTGACAGCCCTTATGGAGGTGGGGGTTCAGGCAGCATCTGGAATCAGAAACCACTGGAATATGGTTTTGCATTTAAAAAATAATAATAATTTAAAAAAAAGTTAATTGGACTAGGTTTTCTAAGGACCATTAGTTGAATCCTGAGATGGCAACCTAGGGAAAAATATTTATATCTCTTAGAAATCAACGGCGCTGTTCACTGGAAGATCTACAGTAATTTTCTTTCTTTGACCTTGGGAAGACCTGGGATTTTGGAGAGGAGTTGGCTGACATTTGTTAAGGTCTAAGAAATATAGGAGCTCTCCACAAAAGATCGGGTTTGCTATTCTATGGCATATTTAGCTTTCCCAGGAAAATTACATCTAAGATTTGCTTCCAGCATCCTTCCCTGACCTCATCACACACTACACACACCACATCATGCCAACAATATTTCTGCAGAATATTGTTGATATGAATAAACTCTTATTTCCATGAAGTCTTTTTTTTGTTTGTTGTTTTTTGTTTTGTTTTTTCCTAGCCCCCTTGTACCTGTGCCTGGGCAGGAGAAAGCTTTGCCTTGGAGTCAGGGCTGGTTCAGTCCATGGGGTTTGTGCATTTCTAGGTCTCTCCTGGGTTTGACGGTTGGTGCAGCGCACAGCAGTGTGCGAACACAAAACTCTTTCTGTAATAAGGTCATTTAACATCCAAGGGAGGAGAACAGCTTTTAATCCTTACTAGATCTGGCTGGGCCGGATTCAGACTGGCATTAACAAGCCTTGAGGCATCCAGTTTCATCTGCAGTGCTAATTTAAAAGAAGGGGGGGAGATATGTCATGGCCAGAAAGAGTGCTGAAGAGCTGCACGGTTGAAAAGTCCAATTCAGGAACTGCAAAATTAACTTCTAGTTTGCGGTTCATGCAGTAGATCGCACATATAACATACACATACATGGACATTATATATATTTTTAAAAAGTATTATATATCATATT
>NW_009235088.1:0-22363 GCF_000690835.1 Fulmarus glacialis
AAAAAAAAAAAGAACAGAAACAGCAATAAGTGTCAGAGTTGTTCAGACATCTTCAAGGATATCATGCTACAAGACAAGAGGGAAATAAATAAATAAAATCATCACCACATTAATTTTTCATCCAGAGGGAAAGGAAGCCATGCCCAAGTTTACAAGAAAAAAAAGTCTTTTTCAGGATGAAATTCAGGAGAAATACTTGTACTATTTTGAGTAGCTCAGTGAGACTGAGCCACAGAAGAAATTGAGCTCTCCTCCTCCGCAGGACTGAATTACAGTTTAGAAATACTTCTTTTAAGTGCAAGAGGAGGGTTTCCCTTCTCTCGATTTTTAGGTATCTTACACTCTTTTCCCTGTACTGAAAGACACTTTAAAAAAGGAGGAGGAAATAGAGGTTGTTAGCAAAAAGGAATCATGGAGTAGCTTCTGGAGAGGAGAGGAATGGTATAATAGCAAGAAGGGAGGACCAAGAAGTCCTGGCAGACAAAATTAGCAACTCTATTATTAATGTAGAGACTAAGTAAGTTAAACACTTAAATATCCCAAGATCACAGCATTTGTGAACCTTAACATCTCATGCTTTAAAATACATTCTCACTGTTACTTTTGAGTATTTTAACCACTGGTTTATCCTCTAATTGTTTAAAACTGTGTTCTGTTCTAGGCTGCTGCACAAGGCTGTTGCTCAGGGAAGAAGAGCTCTGACTTATGCACTTGCACAGAGATTTGCATCACTAAATAAGATCAACGAGAAGGATGCAGAGAAACGGGTAGGATGGTAACTTGCCAAGAATAGGGTCATTTTCTATCACATGCAAATGTCTTTCAAGCCCCAGTCAAGCACTAAGCATCCTTTTGGACAAGGTGTAGCTACTGTCCTTGCAAAGAGGGGAAAACAGAGGAACAGGGAGGAAGTGATCTGCATAGAGCAAGTGCTAGCACAACTGGGAACAGAACAGAACTGGGAACAGCTCCTCACCTCATTCTCTAACAAGCATTGTTGTTTTAAAACTATTTTTGCCTTTCACAATGAGTTTCTCCTATTCTTTTCTTCTTAGACTGCATTACATCTTGCTGCAGAAAAGAACCAACATCTGATGGTGAGTGACCTGATATCCCTAGGAGCTAATGTCAACGAACAGGACAGTTTGGGGAAAACTCCACTCCACCTGTGTGCAGAGAATGGATATTTGAGAGTTTTAGAGGTAAGTTGGTAATCTACGTTGTACAAAGACATGTGCAAAGGTAGAGCAAGGACAACAAATGCATGTTCTTTTGTTTAAAATATACAAGGGTTTTCTGACCTGAAAATTAGCTTTGGTCTGATGTGGTTAAAATAAGATGGAGTTCAGCAAGGAGGGGATATTTTGGCACTGCCAAAAATCACGACTTATCTCAATCTTCTTCATTTCAGGTTTTGAAAAATTGCAAAAACAATGGCATGTGTGTGGAAGTGAATCTGACTGACCATTATGGTAAGAGGAAAAGCTTAACTGCATAGATGCTTAGTGTAGACTCCAAAAGTTTCAGACTACAGATTTTATCTAGGCCAAAGAATGTTCAATTTCATGTTTAAAACTAAAAGGTCTAGGAGGAGAGCAAATCAGTCTTAATAGGGCACGCCCTTATGATTAGCCAAGTGTGGGATGGTTTACTTCAGTGAGGTGCTCAAGCACTGAATTTGTTTGACTTTTCTGTGGTCTGTTCTGTTCAGGTTTAACACCGCTACACCGAGCTGCTCTTGCCCACACTATCTTAGTTACAGAATCTCAAAAACCTGACATCGATACTGACATGGGAAGGTTTCTCAGACTACGCAAAGATCAAATTCTTGAGGGAATTAACTGCTTATTACAAATGGGAGGAAAGCCTGAGTTGCAGGTGAGGACCAGCAGCAGGCTGTTTACTGTGGCCTTAGGTTTTCTTATTCTTTTGCAATCACAGGTTTCACTGTCATTTACAGGTACTAAATTCATGTCAAATTACCACTACCTATTTAAAAATTGAGGAGAACACAGAACTCACGTGTTTGCTTCAGACTCATAAGCCTAAGGGACAGAACATTCTTCAAGAGGTAACTATCTATAGCTACTTTTACACAGGCTCTAGCATTCATACCCAAGAAACTAAACGCAGTAATGTAAGCCGTATCATCTTGTAAACACAGTAGGTGATGCTACCCGCCTTGCCCTATCTTGCCTGGGGCAGAAAATCCCCTTTTCAGGGAAAAAGCACTGTACGAGCTCTTACCATAGTTGGTCCCATCCCAGCTCTAGACACTTCTATATTTGCTATAATTTAGAGCAGTCCAGTTGCATGCAGCTGCTGCCAGTATACTGCTCACACCTGTCCGCAATCCAAACTCCTCCTTGCAACAATGCCTTCATTTCCAACATTTTACAGCACATCAAACCAGATAGAGGTATCTTGGAAGCAACACCAGGGGAATTCTTCCTCTGCTGATAAAGGAATGCTACAGGCCCAAGTACTGCCACTATATTCAGTTACCTTCAGCAGCTTCATAAAAGAGAAAGAGCTCATTTTCTCTGTCCCTTAGCACACACATTCAATACCAAAACTACCCAAACCCTGCGTTAATGGGCCAAAAGATAACGAGATTATCCAGTGGGTATCAGCATCCCTTGCTAAATTTTTGGTGCAGGAAACAAGACACCAACACTGAAAAGCAGAAACTTGAGTGCTTAACAGAGAACTAAGTTTCTAGGGTGAAATTCTGCTCTATTGAAATAATGCAATGTCCACCATAGATTCCAGTATTCTTGTCCAAGATTAAGCAAATATTCAGTACTTAACAGTTACAGCCCTTTTATCTTTTCCAGGGTCTTTTTTGACTCTGTCAGATAAGAGTTCCCATGAGTGTACATGTACAATAATATTTCAATTAGAAATGCAGACTTAAAGCCACATTTTAAGTCATTGAGGAACCTATCTTCTTAACAGTTATGCTCTGTAGGAGATAAAACACAGTAGAAAAAAATAATTTAAATCCAGCTCATTACTGACTGAACTGTTAAACATGCCACCCTCTCCAATCTTATGGTAAGGGGAATAATCTAGGTTTTCGCATGTCAAAACCAGTACAAGTTCTTGACACAAAGCCTGCATCACTGTTAATGCTGGAAATTTACTGTTCTGGTTTCTTCATCTGCATAGAGTTACAGTTTGCTGGATGCTCCGAGAAGAATGCCCAGTCCCTCATCACCAGATAACTTTTCTGAACATTTTTCCATGTAATCTTTGGACCTCTTTGACATCATTTTTAAAGGTATTTCATGGTTGGAAATTGATCTTACCTAGTCGGGGTCTTTGTAACTCAACAGCTGTAATGTAGTAGCTAGCTCCAGTACCTTCCCTGCATTGCTATAAAACAATTAATCATCAGTTCATATGGAACTGATGGAAAAGATGCCCAGACTTACAAAAGACTTATAATAGATTTCAGATAAACTCCAGAGTTCTGCACAGAATCTCTTTTGCTTGCAAAACTCCTTAGTCATCCAAAACCAAGTAGAAAATAGGGCAATAAATATGTAGCATCAGAAGGAACACTTAGCATGTAGATTCAGCTGAATATTTGTTGGTTTATTGCCTTGCAGGGAAATGCTGATAAGACTCATTGTCTGCATCTCATGGTCCGTGTGCTACAACTGTTGCTGAAGAATAGTCAGAGAACAGACAGTAAAAGTCTTCAAATGTGTTATAGCTTGAACTGACTGTTGAAAATATCTCCTCAGTATCCAAAATTAAAGAGTAAACTAAAAAATGGGGGAAACTCTCGAGCCAGGTTTCAACAGTATTAGGCATTCAGTGTCAGATGCTCCAGTAAATGCATAGGTCTTAATTTTCTCACAAAGCTGAGCACTTTTGCTTCTCTTTTGAAGTCCATTTGAGTTGTAGGTGTTCTACATTCTGAAGCTCTGACAATTTTTTAATGCAGGTGCCTAGCTTAAGAAAAAAACCCCTTCGATTTTAGCCATTCAGAGCCTAGTCTTGAGGGTACCAGTGTAGGATAAGTGTCTAGAGAACGAACTTAATGTTCAGATGTGCTGAAAATCTTAGGCGGTATGTAATTTTCAACATGAGCTATGGGAACTCAGATGGGCTATATTTAATACTTTCTGCAGTCTGGCTCTGAATTTGTCCAAGGCTGGAATTGTCACACTTTAAGGCAGTCCTATTGCAAAAAAAAAAAAAAAAAAAAAAAAATCCCTCCAAAATAAAACATACCCACACACTGCTACTGAGTATGTTTTTTCAACAAAAATCAAGCTCTTTATTTATGCAATCAGAATTTGCCACCAATAATGGATTGTAGGTGAGGTCTGGGACAGAAAGTGTTTTGAATCAGTTCCTTTCACTCTGGGTGATCTAACAAAGGAATATACCTTTACAAAATTTAAGTATGTAACAACACTTTACAAGGATCATTTTTTTTTACTAAGCAATTTTGCAAGTTAGAAGGATAACAAGGAGCTTAAGTTATTCTGTGCTGCCAGATATCCAATTATTCAGTAGAATTCCTATAAATTAGATAATTATTGTCCAAAAAAAAAAAAAAAAAAATCTCTTCCCAGACTTAGTATCATTTTATTTTAACTTCTGATTGTGAATTAGCTGGTTTCTATGAAACTTCCCTGTTTGCTACATATGAAGCAATCTACATTTACAATCTACAAAATGATTGATCCAGCAATCGACTCACATATATACCTCCTGTTGAAGTAAATGGGAGATTTTTCACGTGTAACCGTTGCAGGATCCAGTATTAAGTACTCAGCATGTTTGGGGAATATTTTTTTAATAAACCCTTTGCGTTTTCTTCTTGTAAAAAAGGTTACTTTCCTCTTATTGGATATCCTTAAGTGTTAAGCTCCAAGAGCTATGTTGCACAACATGAATTAAGTTTTACTGAAAAATGACAGTGTTTAAATTAATTCCATCGGGATTTGAGTCATACCCTACGTTTCTTATGCCCTGAACACCTAAATAGTACTCTTCTGTATTTTCTCGAGTCTGAATAAGACATGATACTTCAAAATTTTTAAGTATTTTATAAAAAAAAAAAAAAAATTTGTTATTCACATGATGAGTTGTATAACACTACGGAATATTCATCCACCTCCTTCCATAGGTGTCCCTCATGTTTTAATCATGTGAAGTCTTTTCTTTTTCCCTTTTTGTCCCAGGTTTTACTTGGAAATACAAATATTTTCCTCTCTGATGATTTTTCTCTGTGTCCCCCCATCACCACTCATTCTTCCTTCACGTTTGCATTTTAACTCACATCTGTGCTCACAGAACATTTTATTCATTTGAAAAGAATCAGTGAGGATCTTCTAGGTTACTCAGCTTCCATTCAAGTAATTTAAGGATCAGATCCAACACCCACTGAAATTAAAGACTCCTTATTTTCAGTGAAAACTTACCAAAAAATTCTGCATCACATACAGAACCGAGAATGAAGCAGTATGGTGAACAAATAGAGAAGTGCATCAATAAGCATTCTCAGTGAAGAAAAATTAATTTGCTTACAGGATATCTTTAAAAAAGTGTAGAAAACTATCGTATAAGAATACAATATTAATCAAGTTCTTTTAGTCACATGGAAACCATTCAGGTGAAAGGACAGGAACCTTAAGCTATTAGTATGTATCATTTATTCAATATACTCAAAGCTGAACTAGCTTGTAAGGTATATTCTACAACAGTTATACATTAATTGCATTGACATTAGTAGGTACGCTTTACATTGTTTCATTGTTCCTTCCTGTCAATAAATATATTATTTCATGAAGTATGTAACATTGATTTTTATGTACTGGTATAGCCGTACTACACTCACAACAGAAGTCACTATCATGAAAAGAGCAAATTAAGCAGACTTCAAAAGCTGGCAAGTACGTGAGGGGTTTTTGTTATTGTTTTGTTTTTTAAGAGTACAGTGGTGCCTGTGCAGAAACACCCACAAAAAGTTGGGCAGGAAGGTGATGTATTAAAAAAAATAAAAAACCTCCTTTTCAAGGCACATTCATTAACCCACTACCTCTAACTAGGAGCTGGACAACTATTATTTCAATGAACTATATAACTAACCATCAACATCTTTTCAGCACTAAAATTTTTGCCTACAACTAACTAATCTCAAACTAGAAAAAATAATCCATGGACCTAAGCAGATTAAGCAACTTAAGAGTTTGCTGAAAAGGCTGTAGCTTTTCAGCCATTCACTGTGGCTGACTGCAACAAACTATTCTATACTAAAAAAGAATAAAAGAGAGTTTTGAATAGGAATTACCCTTCATAAAAGTAATTTAAATTTCTACAGCAAGATTTTTTTCTAACAATTTTCTTGTTTTCATGAGCAGAGACCTGTTAGCATTTAGATAGAGGCTTTGCAAGTACTGCACATTCCCTGCTCCTAGTGTCATTGCTACTGCAAGTGATACAACAGCTCTTTTACAGACAATTGTTCTCAACAGCTGGGCTGGGGAAAAAAAAAAAAAAAGAAATTCAAGTAAGTTCTGGGGAGAGGTTTTCTAGCCCAGTATAAGCTAACAATTTGGGCAGGGCAGCACTGAAATTAACTCTGACCTGTATGTACAGTTCTAAATAGGCCTAGTGATCTTGATTGTTCAGATTAAAGGCTTTTGCTTCTCTTATCTTGAAAGGAAAACCTCCCCTGGCAAGGCAGCTCCTTACTCGTAGGCCTGTTACTAATTCAGGACTGTCTCAAAGAAAAGGATAGCATTTACTGAATTGTTAGCTTTACTTCCTTCAGCCCCATACACACTCTACAAGTCTGCCCACAGATCTCTTCAGACAGTCCCAGCTCAAACCTGCTCAGTTAGCAAGGTAACAGGATCTTAGCAGAAGATTTTACAATACTCGGAATTAACTCAATAGCTTTGCCCACGACGGTCTTTAAACTGAAATTTTGAATATGTAAACATGAACACCAGCCTCCTGTTCTGGAAATACTCCCGTGTTCCCATGAAATCCTCTTTCACATTAATTACAGAAACTGACTTCCATGTTCAGTCCTGGTGCCAACAAGATTTCAGGTCACTGAAGTTCAAGGAGCGACCTCTTGACTTCAAGACATGTCCTGTGCTTTATTCACACAGGCTACTACCATGTCTGTAGCAGAGGGAGAGGAGTTACCATTCTGCACTTGCAGCAGGGCATGGCAGAAGCATCCCCAGGACAAAATCTGTCCAGCACAGAGCAGAGGTCAGACCTATTTAAGCTGCATTGACATTACCAACCTGGCTCAAAACTCCCCAGCCTGGGCCCATTTTGAAAGCAGCAGCTGCAGCAATATAAGGTTCAAGGTGCACAGCTAGACTGTGGCATGCCTGGGACCAAGTGCTGTGCTTCTGACACCTAAGTACCAGTTATGGTGACCAGGCTAGTATTTGCAGTATGACTCCTACAGCTAATTCATTCTAAAACAGATCACATATGCCCCCACAAGCTATAGTCATGCCTTTGAACTGTGGCACAGGCCATACTTAGGGAAGCTGCTTTCCTTCTTCACCTCACCTCTCGCCCTGTATTACAAAATGAGTGCCGTTCACTGGCGTACATGGTTACTTAGGGTCCCCTGCTTCTGTGAAGATATATGAGCATTGGCATGCATAATTATTTTTAAGAGCAGTGTAAAAGCTTTGACACTGAATTAGTAGCAATTCAGCAAAGAAAGATAAAAATAAATAAATAGATCAGATCCAGCGCTTCCGGCAGTTCTCAGGGATGCTCCTGATCAGGAAAGAGGAAACTCATGAGACATCTGTTGCAGATTTGTAATGTCTTGAAGAAAGCCCTGGCAAGGATGGAAGCTTTACTCTCCTGGCAGGACTTTCTGATGGACACTGCACATATTTACGATCAGTGATATCACAAGGCCACAGACCCTGTACATAAAGTGAATGACAGAGCAACTGTGGTCTTCAGTGGATATACAGAATCCTACAGTATTGATGCCAGTTTTCTAGGCTTTCCTCGCTAAGTCTTTCCATTCAGAGTTGGGTGAAAAGAAGTATCTGAGCCAGAGCCCTGAAAGCTGAAGTTACCCGGAAAACAAGTGGCAAGTTACAGCAAGGGGATGAACAAATACATCTGCTAAAACAGCCTGAGGCAAGGGAACAGGAACTCTATCCTAAGTGTTACCTCACTAGGACTTTGGCTGAATATTAGATCTTTCTCCTACAAAACCAACATCTTAAGGTTCCAGAGGGAAACAGGACATTGTCACAGATGCTTGGATGCTGCTACTACACAGTCACAAGTGCAGCAAGTCCTGAGAACAAAAGCCTTCAATGCTAAGTCATTGAGCTCTACTGAATAGCTTTTCTGGTGCACACAGATGTATTTCCACTAGCTTTTAGAAGTTACCAGTAACACAACTGCTTAGCATAGTCTACTATAAAATGCTGTGAAAAACAAAATACAAGCGTTGCCACATAGCAGCTCATGCGTATCTATGAAACGTACACAAAATAAATTGCAAAGGTGACAAATGGCATTGCAAAAGATGAAAAGATTAGGGAAGATATTTTATGGATTAACAAGAAACTGCATGGCAGACACACAGAAGCTCTTCAAGGTGTTACATAAATTGAAAGAGTAGAAACAACACAAGAATGAGAGCAGAGAGATTCTGGCCCAGATTTTCAGTGACATAAAATTCTGCAGACACCAAGACAGCCTATTACAGACCATTAGCTCTGGAAGGTGTCTTAAACAAACAGCTCCTCCAGGAGCTGCTTTCAGTAGCTAGTGATGGCAGAAATGCTCCAGCATTCTCCTTTGCCACTACTTACGCCAAATGGAACAACAGGACCCAAATTCTTTTTGGCAGAAGGGTAATCCAGAGGGATCCGACTGCTTTCTGACCCTGTCACCCCAGTCTGGTACCACACCAAGACTGACCACAGCAGAAAATCCACCTCCTGTTTTGTGTTTATCCTCCAAAATGTGTCCTTGAAATCATGCTTTGCTGCATATCCACAATTATTGTATCAAAGACTCCCTAAGGCTGCTGGATTTTGCTTAAACAAGATATCATCTCCCAGATCCCAAAAGCTTAGCTGAGAAGCATATAAACCGTTGCCCACTGAAACAGATAATGTTAAACAGAGAACAATGCCATGATGTTACAAGGTGTGTAAGTAACACACACAAGAAAATAAATTACATTTTAAAAATTCCTTCTAACACATAAACTAAAAGAATTCAGTCTTCTAGATGAGGAACCAAGAAAAGAGTCGGGGGGGTGGGGGTGGCTGGACACTGAGGAAAACCCTCCACAGCCCTTTTGAGAATATCGATAAACAGCTGCCATTCAAGAAGAAACATTGACATTTCCTCTATACCACTCTGCATCCCATTTCCCATAACTCCACATCTCTCTCCACATGATGACAACCAGGCTGAATTGCAAGCAGAGCTGGAGGAGCCAAGTTTCTGAGCCAAGCAAGAGGGAGAGGCTGAGCTCTTGGCTGATTCAGATTCTTTTAGAACTGTCTCACCCATCAAGTTTTATTTTTCCTGCTTTCTCTGTGGCTAGAGAAACTTGGAAACCAAATGATTCAATTTAAAACAAGACATGTTTCTGCAGCTGTGCTGAACAGTACAGATGAAATGAATTTAGAGAAGGGAGTCCCACTAATTGAAAAACTGAGTGTCTCAAGCACTTTGAAGAGGGATCATGGTGGAGAGAGGCAAGAAAAGGAAAGAGGACAGGACATTGGCTCCCACTCAACCTGGACAGCAAAACTCTCAAGCTGTAGCAATCACTATGACCCAGACTGCTCCAGCCACACACACACACAAGCCAGGAGCTGCAGTTCAATGCTGCTGCATGCTTCATCAATCTGTTTACCCAGAAGTTTCACTTGTCCTGAGGATAAGCATGCTATGCAGCTTAGCATCTGGAGGTTGCAGGATCAGCCCTAAAGAAGTCCCTTCTGTCTTGAGACAGTCTAAGTGGACTGGAGTTTCACGCATCCCTACTTGCCCTAGTTAGTTACATCCTTGAGGAGCTGGTCACATGGCACCTGTGCCCCAAAGTACCACACCATCATTTTCCTGTCTTTTTTTCCCCATCCATCACTCCACGTGGTTTCTAGGAGGAGGAAGGAGTTTAAACTGAGGTTATCAGATGGTGAAAGGAGGAGGGTTCTTTTTGAGCTTCCTGCAATGCCGAGGAAACAGTGCTTATTCTTTCTTCCCTGAGTTTCCAGGTTACAATTTTTTATTTGTCACCTGCTTTGAAGCCACTTCGCCTCTACTTCAGTGGCGCAGTTTTGGGGTTCACTTGGCTTAGCAGCAAGAGTTTAGACTCCAGTGGATAAAACATCACTTCTCAGGTATAAAACCCCAACAATATATTAACCAGTTCATATCAGGAAGGCCCCAGGCACTGCTCTGCCATACTTCACTGCTACACCCATGAGAAGCCTGTCTGGGTAGGTCCCAGCTCTTAATTATCTCTATCTGTTATCTCTACCTATCATCACTAGCGAAATAAGTTTACAGAAGTCTCATTTTTTTTGAACATAACAAGATGTCCAAACACAAATACTGAAATGTGTGTGGTGTGATAAGTACATGCAGAAATCATAACACCATTAACTCAGTAACCAGAGGGTTACTGTGTAACCCAGCATAAATACTCACTTCAGATCTAAAGGAAAGCATGCAGCATGAATTAGTACAAAAATCAAATGGCAGATTTTAAATACTAAGATTGGCTTGGTTTTGCTTTGTTTTAAATAAAACCCTCTGGATCCCTTTGCTACTGATGAGTAACCAGTTTTTGAATCCTTCACAATTACTTCTAGAAAGGTATTCACTAATTGGTTGCTAGCAGCACAGAAACACACAATAACCTGCCTTCAAAGGTCAAAGAAAGATTTCCATCCTCACAAGCCCTGAGACTTAACAAAGCATTTTAGAGTTCACAAAGCACAGCCCCCTTAAAACTTCAGTTTTCGTTTTCTTCACCAGACTCATGCATCTCTTTCTGCTCCTTCCATAAAGCTCCTTTAAAGAGCAGGACTAAAAGGTATGTTTACACCTCTATTCAGGCAGTGATGAAATCACATTTCAATTAAGCAAGAAATATCTGCCTGCTAGAAAGACTTTATGAAATACCAGTGAACAGAAATTAATCTACTAGGATTTTAAGTAGTGGGACAGTTTCTGATTTCATTTTCTAATGATTCCAGGTGTACATGTTTTGACTCCTAGTTAACATGACCTTTCAATTTCACTGGAATTATTACTCACACACAAAGGCAATCCCTTTTCTGATATGAAAAAAGATAAGCTTCTGCAGAACCCAGCAGTTCTTCGAGGTCACAGCCAAATAGAGCGTTTTCTAAGGTGAAGCACGTACACTATTAAAGTCCATCTTAATGACATTTATGTATGTAATAGAGGTCATTTTAATACTGGACTTTTATTTTCTATGTTCACAGCAGGCTATTTCCAACAAAATACTTGTTTATTGTAAAACAAAAGCCTCAGCTACATTCTCTTACAGATTAAATAAAACTTTGGGTTTTAATTCCCTGAGGAAACGAAAGCCATGCACTGCTATATTCCCCATATTACCTCCTCTCCCAGAATCAGAGCTCAGCTGCAGAGGTGCTAATTTATATCTCCAAGGTTTTAATCCATCTAACTATAAAACATTGCTATTGCAAAAATACAACTACAAAGTCAAAGCAAAAAACCCTAGTAACTTTCAGTCTCTGCATTGTCCCTGGGACTTGAAAAAATCTCTTTGGCCTATATCCTCATTTGTTTACATTTAAATTATGATTCAGCTGGCTTTTCGGGATTATCTCAGAATAACTAGTCTTCGGGTTTTTTTGTTTTCCAACACAGCAGTTGAGTCCCAAGTGCCAGAAGCCTTATGCTCATTTGATTCCCCAAAAAGAACGAACTAGAAGAGCAGTAAACAGTGAAGAATAAAGAAAAATACATCAGAGAAGGCATGGAAAGAGGAAGGAAAATAAAATGAGAATCTTCCACATGTTGGATCATTTTCACCACTCCAATTTAATGGCTAGTGTTTGTTTTTCTGAAGATGACAAATAACCCTACAAAGCTCCAGGTTATGCTGCCACATGCTTGTATTTTATGTGGAGAAAGATTCCTTCCTCTTTTGCAGGGATTAAGTACGTTGCAGACCAAAAAAAAAAAAAACCAAACCAAACAAAAAACCAAAACACACCCAACAAAAACACCCCCACGAAACAAAGAGAACCCAAGCACAGGAAAGTAAATACACGTTGTATTTTGCAACTCCTACTTCTTCAAACAGGAAGTAGGTCTGCAGGAACTAGTTGTAAGTCTTCTGATTTTTTCTCAGATTGGGGGCATAAAATTAACTTCACCCTCCCCTCCCAGTTCAGCCAACTGTGAAAGTGGAAGGGAGCACAGTGAATACTCCAAGTTTGTCATAATGTCCTCACCCTGGAGCGAGGTGGAAGGGTTCAAGGTAAGTTGCAGTTTTTAGAGTAATATGTTCTCTGAGAGTCACTTGTGGGTAATGCCACCAAAAAATATCAAAATTACCTTGGCTTTGTGCCAACTGTCACAGCCCAGCCTTTCACTGGAAGTCTTTAAAACTATTTCAGCATTTGCATAAGCTTCTCTTCAGAAAACCCATATGATTGTAAACCAAGCATTATCTAAAGAAAACTGGCCTTCTTTAGCAGAGTGAAAGGCTACTGTAAACATTATCTGGAGAATAAAGTTTATGTGGAAAAAATAATAACATGTTATAACTATGGAGTAGGTTGGTAAAATATTTGCAGAACATGCACCACCTGTGGCCTTATGAACACAGCCTTCCCTTTGTTTAGAAACCTTTATTCCATTTTACAGAGAAGACAGACCAAAATTTTGCTTGGCTGCCTTAGTACTAACTATGGGTCTTACAAACATATTGGTACAAACTTATTCAGATACCATGTAATTAAAATAACAAATAATTCTCAAACCCCAATGCCCAGGAAGAAAAACAGCTAACAATAACGTGCAGTTCGTAACATGAATCTGGTGTAGCATAGACTGAAAACACCAGTGGTTAAGTTAAGTGAGGGGAAAAATATAGCACTCCTAACCAAAATAATTATATGAGTTAAAAAACCTGTGTGTGCATCTGTACTGGTTTTGGCTGGGATAGAGTTAATTTTCTTCACAGTAGCTAGTATGGGGCTCAGTTTTGGATTTGTGCTGAAAACGGCGTTGATAACACAGGGATGTTTTTGTCCCTGCTGAGCAGAGCTTACACAGAGTCAAGGCCTTTTCTGCTCCTCACCCCACCCCACCAGCGAGCAGGCTGGGGGTGCACAAGGAGTTGGGAGGGGACACAGCTGGGACAGCTGACCCCAACTGACCAAAGGGATATTCCATACCATATGACGTCATGCTCAGCATATAGAGCTGGGGGAAGAAGAAGGAAGGGGCGACGTTCAGAGTGATGGCGTTTGTCTTCCCAAGTCACTGTTACGCGTGATGGAGCCCTGCTTTCCTGGAAATGGCTGAACACCTGCCTGCCAATGGGACATGGTGAATGAATTCCTTGTTTTGCTTTGCTTGTGTGCTCAGCTTTTGCTTTAGCTATTGAATTGTCTTTATCTTAACCCACGAGTTTCTCACTTTTACCCTTCTGATTCTTTCTCCTATCCCACCGGGGGGAGTGAGCGAGCAGCTGTGTGGGCTGAGTTGCCAGCTGGGGTTAAACCACGACAGCATCAGGGATGCTTTTACAAGTTCCATACCAGGGAAGAACAGCAAGAGACTGCTTTGCTCTCTTCAGGAGCTATTTGAGAAGGTGTGAAATCTCCAATTTCTGTGTTCAACAGCTTTTAGAGGCTATTTATCCAATAGCCTGCTCATTTTTCCATCTTCTTTAAAAATTAAATAGGAAAACTGGAGTTTGTTGGACTTGGCCTCCCCCTCTTTTTTCTGTCTTTTTGCTGGACTTGAAAAGTTAAGGTAGGTAAAGACTAAAGGGCCACCATGTCAGCCAGGCCTTTGAGAATGACTCAGGCACTAATGCTTTGCCTTGATTACAGTCACAAAACATTTTGTGGGGATATTAAACTCCAATCCCTGCCAGGAAAATGACAGCTTGGCACACACAGCAACATTGTATATCAGTTCTGTGGAAGAAGGAAGTTGTGTATCTGCTCCTAACAGCGAGCAATCACTAACTTAAGACTCAACAGGAAAAATGCTATCACAAGCTATTTCCTTGTTCTAGACCATCACCACTGGACACTGGTTTGTATAGCAAATAGCAGTCAGATACACAACTATAAAATACTTCCTATATGAAGGAAAGCTACTAACTGCCTCTCATATTCTTTGCCTATGAAACCTAATGCCTCAGGGAATCTCTGGGGTCATTTCCACAATGATATGCATGTTGCATTCCCAAAGGCTGAACTCTATCAGAGCCAGGACTGGGAGGCTTGCCCACCTAATCTTCCCTGGAAAAAAAAAAAAAAAAAAATTCCGGCACCAGAACTTCTAGACTTACAGTGGAATCCAGAGCCTTGTAGCAGCTGGCTGAAATATAGATGCACTGCTGGAAGGAGGGAGCTGAACACAACCATAGAACTACTCACTTTCTCTAGACTATGAAAAAAAAAAAAAGACTACGAAGAAGAAGAAATGGTTGCCCTTAATTTGGCTATTACCAGAACTTACTAGGTGTGCTCTGAGACTAGGCACCAATGCAAAGCCCTGCAGGGGACAGGAGAGTAGGCAGAACCACAGCTAGTTCCTGCATTCCAATCTGTTTTAGGCAGGACTTATGCACAGAATTTCTCCAATGGGGGCAATTCCAGGCATGCTCAGAGACAGAGATCTCGATACTTGGGGAATGCAAACTCAAACAAGGAGGAGAGTTTAGGCACTTCCAAAATTAGGCAGCCACTGAGTGGGAATGTTTTACATTGTAATTTAAAGTGCAGGCAATTCAGATCTAAGTAAATCCTACTTTAAGCACCAAAGTGTTATAGTGGATACTCTATTGCACATTCCCCTATAAAGCACAACCTTTGGCTGTGGACTCCAGCCATTACTGCGTATAAAAAAAATGGTATACCACCTAACTGTAAAATCAGAGATTTGCCAAAGGGGCACCAACAATTTCTGGCAACCTGCATATTGCCAATTAAGATGCAGTCCTAACTTTTGCAAAAAGATAATATAAATATCTTCCCTCTCTGAACATCCCTCTCTTGCTTCCCATTTTTTCAGGCTGACTAGCCAGTGGAACAATGACTGCCATTCAAAATATATCTGGAAATCACTCATTTATTGTGTCCCTAGAAAGTCCACCCAACTACAGCTCTTTGAACTAGTAGTTGTGTGAAAGATCTTTAAGAAACATATGTGCATTTACTAGTGCCACAGGAGGTACAAACAGAAGATAGCAATGGGAAACATCATCCAGAAATGTTCTTGAATATTTGATTATATACTTCACAAGAAAACAGAAGTCTCTGCTAGATATACGACATGTCCTTCACGACACATGCAGGTAGGGGACTGGGATAGCTGCCTTTCATTACAAGGGCAAAGATTTCAAAAGTGCTTCAAATGCCCATCAATGTAAGAAGTGACATAAACTTCTCAATGCCACATAAGAAACAGATTTTTCAAGTGTAATGGGATGTAGGTAAGGGAGTTAATCACTTCCTTGCCCACACCGAGAAGAGCGCAACGCGTTTTATGCAAAACTGAAGGAGAAGGAGCCAGCCCAGTTCCTTTCCTTGCACTTGCAGACGTCTAGCACAGGTCCGCGGCTGCTGGGGGCCGGGTTCTGCTGGGCGGGCGGCGGCTCCCCGACCCTAACAAGAAGCCAGGCTGCCCTCTGCTGCGGGGAAAGGTACTCGGCTACCGGGACAAAAGCCTCGCTCTCCTGGAGAGCGGGTTCAGAAACACTTGCTGGTTTTGCCACCTTTAAAACCCCTACGAAGAATGGAAAAAGCAGACAGCATTCAAAAGCAGGTCCCTGGACTGCGTTCTAGGATCTGCCACAGATCTTGAAAAAACAGAAGGGACAAAACAGCCATGAATAATTACGTTTTCTATTAAACACTGAAAAGACAGCAATTGCTTAACAGCTCATCATAAACTATGCAGCCTATCCCAAAAATAAAACCCAGCATATCCCATACTAACTGATGATCCCTTATGGTAAATGAGGATTCATAGACTTTGAAAAATCATGGTTGCTGTAGGGACCGTGAAAACTTCAGACAACAAAGTACAGTAGCAAGTTGCCTATAGTCATAAATAAGCACTTATCTGTGCTGCAACAGTCATATTTCATATATAAATTCTTTAGATTGGCCAGAGTACAGCTTCTGTTATATATATATACCTGTAGGGGAGTACAATAGGCTCAAATAACTGCCATGAATATTTTACACCAATGCATTAGCATGTTTTAGCTGTTACTGACCATTAAACATTCAGTGGCTGAAAGGAAAATGCTCCTTATGCACGTCTGTTACTTACCCATATTTGGCAATTCAAGCTACTTGGTGTGATAGATCAATGGCCCTCTTCCTCTTCATTTTCTCTATTTTTTCAAGCTTGCCTTGTGACAACGGGGAACTACAACTTCAAAACGATGAAGACTGTCAAAGTGGAATTTATTGCAAAAGAAGAGAAAAGAATCTGCCAATTTATCCAGCAGGTATTTGTAGATAATTTACCAGAGATTATTAGCTTTTTTAGAATGCTTCTCAGTCACATACTGCTCAATAAAAATGTGGTCAGACTTTAATTTTGCTGAATGCTACAGGAGCTCTTTGATAATCAATTGGGCTTGCTGAAATTCATATTGTAAAAGGCAAGTAAGCTTAAACAACAAGTATATAGAGCATTCAATTTTATTGTAATAAGATTTGCAAACCAGAAGACTTCCTTTCTGTACTGCATAGTAAAACAATATTGAAATGGGGGAATATTTTTGTTGAAGCAGGATTCATTTAACTGATTTAGGTGTTGTGACATAAATAAGCTACAATATTTAAACTGGAAGGACACTAACTCATCCATCTACATAATACAGGTGCATTATATAAGAAAAATTGACAAGAATTTTTGTTGTTGTTCAAAGGCTTTTTCTGCCCTGAAGGAAGCATCACACCAGTTCCATGTATCCCAGGAACTTTTTGTTCAGAAGGAGCAGCAGTGATATCACACAGCTGCTTGACATGCCCAGTGGATTTCTTTAATCCCATGCCTGGCCAAAAAAACATGTCTTCCACGTGGCTCAGAGGCAGTGCAGCCTGCAGAAGGGCAAGAGACATGCACCTGTCTTGGGAAAGGTCAGGTGTTTCAGGTACAGGAGCAATCCCACAAAAGCTGTTCCGTCTTAAAACATATCAGTATTACTTCACACTTTGTTCTTCATTGTTTTTACTTCACCTGCACTGCCCTATTCAGTCTCTCTCTCTTCAGCACTGACAGCCTTCAGTCCTACATATCATAGGACTCATATCCAATTACACAGACCCACAGGGAGGGGGACAGGAACACCAGATCTACATATGTTCTGAGTTTCTTCAGGGCTACATCAATCCTCCCCCCTTGCTGGAAGGTAAAGGGTATGTGTATGGACATCAAAGTTTCATCTGACCTTGGTCAGATAAGGTGTAATGCTTAACGCAGCAAAGTACAGAACAGTATCTGCATGAGACTGCAGGTTCCTAAACAAATATCTGTTTTTTCTTCCAGGCCCGTGATGCTCACTGCACATGCCCTCCAGGTTATTGGAGATCCTTAGGTGATGGAAGACACTGTGTCAGACAAGCACATGATATTTGTCGAGATTCAGCACCCCGAAATCAAGAAGGACAATGTTTAACCAAGAAAGGATGGGTTCATTATTGCTCAAGAAGGTATTTCAATTTTTGCATTAGTTAAATCCAAAGACCATGCAGAAACTGCCCTAAAAGCAAACTCCCAAGCTCTTCCTTCAGAAGGCACAGACAGCATGGCAACCAAGTGTTATCAGTGTTTTCACAGGAGGTTTTGCCTCTTCTTCAGTCTGAAATAGGAAGCCCAGATTTCCTTCCTCACTTAAGGAACACCTGGAAATTACTTGTACTGCTATTTTATTCCTTTTTTTCCTCCTGCAGGTTTGTACTGTCCCCACAGATTATCAAGGCTATGACAAGGTTCTTGGCCTCTGCGTTTGTCAAACTGACAGTCTGGAGAGTGTGTGTAATTCTCAGTGTAGAAGACAACGAAGAGATACTCTGCAGGTCACTTGTACAGAGAAAAATGCTCAGCTTTTTATCACTTACAGAAATGGGAGCAAGGTAAAAGCTACGGTTATTTTCACAATCTACCTATTTTTGCTGGGCTTTCTAGACTTTTAGTAATCTTTTAACCAAAGAACACCCTCATTCCTTTTTTCTTGGAAAATTATAGAAGCAATAAAGAAAACTCCGGGACACTATTCTACTATATGCATAGTGTATTTTTGTACCTGGTCTTATATTGCAACTGTGTGAAAAATTCATGTAAAAAAATTTCTGAACACTTTTCTGTTTGACTGCTGTTTTCTTAGAAGAATTAAGAACAGTTCTGCTAAGACCATATTTCTCTTTAAAAGATGTCTGCACTTCAGAACAAAGCAAATATACCCATCCAACATACATCGTGAAAAGGAGTGGTAAGGGAAAGAATAAAAAGAGCTATAGAATTATCTGGTGTTAAACGGCTTTTATACACCACAAGCCTTTCCATGATATTTGTAACACAAACAATAAGAAATCTTGATGCTTATATCCTGGTAGCATGCAGCAATACAAATTCATCACTCCATGCAAAATTCATCCCACCCAATCCCAGAACATTCAACTGAAATCTGTATGTTTCCAATATTACAGGAAAGGACTGCTATTCAGATATTTCCTCCCATTCCCTAAATTACAATAAACAGAGATGAAGAATGTCTTTTCCTGACAAAGAACTCCCTTCTTCGGTCCTTTATCCGTACAGATTTTCTCTTGGGCTTCAGATTTTAATGTGCTTTTACCAAGTAGAATTAGTGAAACATTTTTTTCCCCAGGATTCCAGAACCAAGCCATAGGCCAAAAGCACTATTTGCACAACCATGTGAAAATTTGGTAATAACAATAGGACAGAATCATTTGCCCATGGTACCTTTGCACAGTTTCATTGACTTCAGCCAAGTTAAACCAGTTGCTACTTAAGGAACAAGTCTTGCAATACCAAACAAACCCTAAAGGCTTTGAGTAAGGCCCCAGCATTTTAAAGCACTGCCCTAGAATAAGAAGAATGTACTAAAAAGTGTATCATTTCGTTTTAGATTTTGTAAGTCTTACTTGGGGTCTTTGGTGAGCTGATACTCTGTAAACTAGAAGGAAAAGCAAAGTTCAACATATTGAAAACCAGAATTGACCAATGTTTTTTATTCCACTTCAGGGAAAGGATTTTTAGGGGTGTATAATCCTGACGCACAACAATTTCACTATTTCATCATGCTAAATGAGGCTTCATCACATCACAAAAATAGGCCTTCTTCAGCAACAGCTCCAGGTAAGTCCTCCTATAAAGCTCCAAAGCATGTGTTTAATACAGCTTCTCTAAGATTTAATTGTGCTTTGTCATATCAACCATCTCCAGTGCCGACCTAAATAGGTTAAATTAAACAGTTAAATCAAACAGACCTCACCATCTTCAAATTCCTGGAGAACCTGTTCACACCAAGCATAGTGAAGTGAAACAAAAAGCTTTACCTTCTCTGCACTGCAAGTCAGAACCTCTGCAGCCACAGCCCAAACCCACTGAAGGGCAGACTGCTGCCCCCTGCCTTTTCCCCGGGGGCAATGAAGAACAACTGTGTGGGCAACTGTTGAATGCCTCCACCTGTGTATGCCCATGACCTGGCACACAGCCCCCTAACACTGCTACCACCGCCATGTCCATGGGTATGCAGGGAGGACAGAGCCCAAGAGCAGCTACCAGAGCTGAGATTCTCTCATTTCCTCCCACATCTCTCCCTTGGCTTAGCAGTCCTGATCCACAGTTTAGCTCCATTCTTCAGTTCTAACCTACACCATCCTCTCCTTAGCCTTGGGCGTGTCAGATCACTTCCTTATTATTCCTTCCACTTGCATTCCTCTTGGAGAGCCGGACTTGAGTCCCTCTTTTGTGTCTGCAGAGATATTCTCAAATCTATAGGCAAGCCAGATCTGACTAAACATAAAGGGACAAATCCCTTATAAAGGCTGCTGATTTTGCAAAAAGTGCTACTTCTTTACCAGATGCACCTCAGCAGAGCCATTGCAAAAACACAAGAAAATGTGGTGCATAATTATCCAATATCAGGAAAATGCCAGTGGCATGTTTGCATGCTGTCTTGACAGTAAACCTTATTCTGGAAACCAAATTTGCATGTATAAAGCTTAGTCATAAAAATGAAAAGGAAATGCCATATCCTGCAGTTGTTCTGTAGACAGAAAATGATCAGTAATGAGCCAGCCTAATGAGGTCTGTGCTTTTACAGTTAAGTCTGGCCATGAAGAATGCAGGTCTTCCCAGGCAGAAAGCCTGAGACCTTCAAACTCCACATCAAAAATCTTATTTACTGGCATCTTAAATCCCACCACATGCATTAATGTTAATGTTACCATCATGTTCATTGTCTCCAAGGAGCATTACCCAGTTTATGATGTGTAAGTACAAATGCTGAACATAGAACTTAGCTAGTGCACTTTTACTTAAGCTACAGAGAACAAGGCTGAAGTTTTCACTTTTTTCAGCATAGAATTAAGAGAAAACATGACTAGGAAGAGTAGAAATCTCATTATTAAACATACTTCAATGTCTTTTTGACAGAGAAGACATTGTGGCACAGTAGGAAACAGTATGTAAGCCATTAAGAATATAACATTCACTTATTAAAATAAGCAAAATTAACTATATACATACTGTTCCTGACGTCTTGCTGATGCTATTTCTGACCTGTGTTCACACTCTTTGCAACTTGACTTCTCACTGACTTATGCTGTATAGTCCCTTTAGTTGACCTTAAGTTCTCTCCCCTTTTTTGTAGTTATTGAGTTTTAGGATCTTATTGGAGCTGAGGTTTAGGTTTTGGTAAACTAACCCAAATGGAAACAAGTAGTTCCTACTGCACTGAAAGCCTTAGGAGCTCTGCCTTTGCGGCTTTTATTTGTTTGGGTGGTTTTGTGGGTTTCTTCCCCTATGGCCTATTTTGATTTCATTTCTGCCATTCATCCAGTTTCAAAGGGTACAAAAAACACCAGGGACAAGTAATCAATAACAAAACCTACATGTGGTTTCCATGTTCTCTATGTTGACATCTGCGGTGATTAAACACCTATAAGGGGTCCCAGCGTCTATTTAATCACTGCTAAATAAACACCCGTGCTGCTTAGGCTTAATTCCTGCTACTTCACATTTGTTTGGGGGAGAACTAGTTGGAGCAGCTCAAAACAAAGCAGGGGGTGAGTAAACAGTAGAGCTCTGTGGACAATTAGAGGTTCAGTGCCTAAACTCATACTGATCCTCAGTTATTTAGTGGTATGGATGAACCCTGAGTGACAACTTAGTAAATCTCTGCTGTAATTATGAGCCTACACCAAAAAAATGGGTAGTGACAAGAACGCACTTTTGTACTTTTGCTCCTAGAAAAAACCTGTACAACACGAATGCTGAATTTGACTGGGAAGACCTTCGAAGCCTCAGCAAGGAAGTAAGAGAGGCCTCCCAAAAATTCCTCCTCTTCCTTTTCCAGTTCCAGTACCCCGGTACCTACGTGCTATGGCTGAGTAGCAATCGGCACAAAAAAATTGTTTGTATCAAGGAATCCTGTCTTTGCATTTACAATGTCCCTCTTAGCAAAGCATTTATGTTCTATATGAATGTTTGGAAACACAGGAAATTTAAAAAATAATAGTGAGCATCTTTTCATTTTTATACATCATACCGTACAGGTGAGTACAGCAATAAATATGTGAGTTTGCATGCATGTGTGCTACATGTATGAGTGCAAAATGGTGCAACTGCTGCAAAGCTTTGATTCAGTGTAGCAGACAAAATAACACTTCATATTTAAATCAGCATGCGTATTTAAATCAGATGCAATGACATGTGACTGGTCTTTCTATTTATCCTCATTTCATTACGTACATTAGGGTTATGCCACTTGGAGGACAGTATTATGAAGAGGGGCCATTCTTCCCCGCAACACCCAGATATGCCGTGCAGGTGGGCATTGCAAAAAAATGAGACCTCCTGCTGA
>NW_009235088.1:22394-42319 GCF_000690835.1 Fulmarus glacialis
CTGGAGTAATCACAGGACTTCTCATATTGCTTATTGCCTCTGTGGTATTGACAGTAAGTAATAGTTGCACAAAATTTTTTTTTAGAGGATATTACAAGATTTTGCACAATGAACCTGCAAGCTATCTGTTCCCTTAGGCATCACCTATAAAGTTGAAATTTAGACTAAATTGTAACTCAACCTCATGTTTTATATATGGGGTAAAATTCATCCCTATGAATTGATCCAGCACCACCCAGTATATTTACCTGTTACACAGGCCACTTAGAGATACTCATAGGTATAGGTGAATTTTATTCCTGTTTTCTGATTCGTTAGATCAAACCAGAATAAAATTCTTCACAACTCACATCTTTTCAGGAAGGAATGAGATCATCAATGAGATGATAATTATTTTTTCTTTAACATCTGACCAAACCTGCCTCAAAATAAAGAAGACGTAGATAAGTCCTGGAAAGCTGTTATAAAGAACTGGCAGTCATTAATAAGTTTCTCCAATGGTCATTCTTGTGACATTCAGTTTTGCACTCCTTATTCAGACAAAAGTCCCAGTGACCACAACATACCTGAGATCAGATGTGCTGTTTCACAATTAAAAACTAAGATGGTCCTTCAGACTGTTAATCCCCCAAACAGCCATTCCTTTAAGTTTCTAGCATGTTCTGAAATCAACAGGCTTTTTCTACAACCAGACTACTGAGGTAATGATAGAAAATGTGATTTATTCATCCAGCAAATCCAAAAAACAGATAACTATACTTCCCTCCCCTTGGTTTCAGCCTTATCTGCTGGGATGACTAATTCTTCTGTTTTAGAACAGATTACTTTAATGATGTACTTAGAAAACAGACTCTCAGGGTCTTTGCCTAACAGGTGATGATGCATCCTGCTTGTTGAGTGAATAACGTGTGAATCACATTAATAGAACATGTCAAAATAAGAAAAGGAACTTACTTGTTTAATTCTGTTGTGTTTTGCAGCTTCTTTGTCAGGGATTTAGCTGGTCACAGAAAGGCACTACCTGCCCTCCATTTCGAAGGCAGCAGCTGAAGTATAATCTGGACAGCTATTCCTCAAATGTATCAACAGTTTTTTCCATTAAAAATGTCACCCCTCCCTGCAGAACAAAGGTAGCATGGATGATGACTCTTGCACCACTGATGAAACAGGTCGGATAATAAAAAGGTTAAACAACAGTGGGTCTACCTGGTTACTTGCATATAATGAAGCCAGAATCCCATGTTTAGCAATGTGCAATGCTGTTAAGTTCAGTGATTTACAGGCGTTCTTTGTTCAAAAAACAGTCATAAATGAAAAAAATACTGATAAATGAATATCTATATTTCAGCCTGCTTCCGGAAAAGGGGTGTTGTTTGGGAGCCTGAAGAACAGATAGACTTTGAGTCATTTAATACCAATGTTTTCTTAGAACTTTTGCTGAGACAGTCGCTATCTGTCACAACCAAACTGGGCCATTTCAAAGAAGAGGTAAATTGTGTTTTGGGGCTACTCATATATATACAGAAAGAGCCTAAAACATGTAGGTAACTTTGCCTGTTACCACTGTTTCATTAGCCTTTGGCTATTAGGTACATGCTTTATTTCAACTTTCATTTTTTTAGAACACAAATATGTACCCATGTTCTTAAGCATGTTGTTTATACCATGGAATATAGTGGGAAGAGTAGTGACCTTAAGGCAGAATATTTTGGTTTTCTTATGGTTCTGCACTGAACTGATACCATTTTTGGAAAATGACTTAATCTTCCAGCTTCAATTTTTCATCCTTAAAATGAAAATAAAATGGATTTCCTAGTCAAACACTTGAGAGCTGCAGATTAAATTGAGGAGAAATACAAATTAATAAATGAATGCATAGTAACACAGATATGGAGCCTCATTCTGTTATTTGAATTTTATAATAATCTCTCATCTGAAATCAATGAGATAGCATTTCACAGCCCTAATAATGAATCTACCTGTAATACTCATCTAACTTCATTTGTGGTTTAAAGGACAGTAGAGGGAGCTGGCATTACAGCATGCAGTTAACAGGTGAGTAGTGTGGAGAAATCATCGTACCCTAATCTGAGACAAGCTAGCATTAATGTGTTTTGTACTGAAAACTCAGACACCAGCATGTGTTTTAATTATATAAGGAGACATCTATTTTGAAGAGAGAGTTCACCATCTCCAAATCATCTCTTACAGTCCTAATACAATCCTTTTTTTCTTTTCTTTTCTTTTCTTTTTTTTTTGGACCTCAGGTAAAAACTGTGTATCACAAGCTTACGAGTGAAACATCTTCACTGAAAAACCTTTGGATAAAGACACTGAGTATCCCAGAAGAGATGGAGGCTTATGAGAGCACAATGACAGAGGCTTACTTAAAAGCAAAACAGCAGGTAGAGCTCAGTTCAACAACATTTACACATGGAATAACAAATGAAATTCTCAGTACTCTCTTTTCAGAATTTTAGGCATGGTCATGTAAAACCTCACTTTTGGAATTGTAGACGTTTCATATTTCATAGGCTGCAAAACAATTAACATTGTAATGTCTGTGAACAATAGGTTACACTGGACCTTTAAAGCATTTAAAGTTGCTGGTACTGCTTCGTGCTAACACAGAAACATATGTCTGAAAGATTACTTTTTTTTTTTTTTTTTTCCCCTTGATCTGTCTGATACATCCATGTATCCCAACTCTTCTTCTGGGAGCTCTTGTCTCTCTGCTTTGGTAGCAGAGGTTTCACTTTTGAAAACAGCATAAATTCATCTGCTTGAGCGTGTGTTGCAACTTCTTTTTCCACATCGGAACTGTACTTGTTTACATTGTTACAAAAGTTCTAAGAATGAAACAATTTCATGTCTTGAAATCAGAAGTATACTCATCGTCTCACTTGGAAGAATGTACATGCTACATAGTAAGGAGTTGCAAAGGCTAATTCGTTCTTAAGGACTTACTATATCACTTGTTAAAAGGATACTCTAATTATTAGCTTACTCAGATCTGGATATATGCTGATCACTTATGTGCTAGATAATTGTAATTCAGCATATTAGAGTTGTCAGCATATGTATGCTGAAATTCAAATGAATACATCAAAATTATTTTATATTTCTAAATTTGCCATTTTAATAAAGGGCAGAAAAGTTGCGAACTCTGTTTACATTTGGATAAAACAAAAAAAAGAGATGTTTTGATCTTATATCCCACCTAGGCAGAAGAAGAGATGCAGCAAAGGAAACAGCTGGCTGCTGAATATGAGGAAAGTGTGAACAAACAGATGCACTTATTACAGCATGATCTGAAATGTCAGGAAGAGCATTGTGTCTCACAATTCTGCCTTGCGAGAAGTGATGAGATTGGCAGAGATGCTGACAAATAAGGTGGCTTGTAAAAGAAACCAAACAACGCTGTCTCAGCCAGACTATACAAGGTAACAAACATACTGCAAAATTCTGCTGCAACTTTCTTTTTGCTACCTAGAAAGCATTTGTGGCAAGCAATTGGGTTGGCTTGTGGCTGGTACATATATCTGGAAGCTGAAAACTGATTCTTGATCCAGAAGATCAGATGATGCAGATCATAATTTTCACATTTATGTAAAGCAAGCGTAGAAAATCTCAAACAGAGACATAAACTCTGAAGAGACTCCCATCATAATCTCCTGGACAACAGTATTTTCAGGGTCCTTTCTTGTGCTACCGACCGATTTGGTTCTGGGATATCATACCAGTTCTAGTCAGTGTACCATCCATGCTCTGACAGGTCTTGTCACTGTCAGAATCAGAATGGTGTAATTAACAAAAAAAACAGAGAAACAGGAAAGTGGTCTTTTTTACAGCATTAGCCAAAGCAAATAATCATCAAGCTCTCTAATTGCCAAAGTGCAGATATTGCTCACATGTCCATCAAAATTCTTCCTTTACTTGTCCTTTTACATTGTTTTACCTTATCTTCAGATGGCAAGTAACCATCTTTATCTCTTGAATTCCAGCCTGTTAGCCCAGATAGAGACAGCAAGCAGCAAGATGTCAAGCATAATAATAAAGGAGAGTCACCGCATCAAAGCATGGGGAGTGCTGAGTGAAGGAATGGGAGCTCACCTTCTTAACAAAGCTAAAACCAGGATACTTACCAAGCAGGAGCTAGTGGGTAACTACAACCTCTAGAAATTTGTTTGAAAATTATGTCAGTGTGTAAGGAACTGTAGGCAGGCCGGTGTAGCATAGTCACAAAATCTACAAAATATAGGTCACAAAAAATAGCTAGGTCACAAAAGAACTAATAGGAAAATCAAAAGAGACTGTATTTAGAAAACCATGTCCTCACTGAGTTCCTACTAACAACTTGTGAATTAAGGGATTGTTACAAAAGCAAAGTCATCAGTAGAACTCTTCTACATTGTTTCTTAGGAAGAATGTCAGATTTGCATTCATCAAGATCTTTGACTGGGTACTTGCTAATTATCCCCTAGCAACAGAGAAGGCAATTAACTATTCTATAGGCAAGTCTCAATAAGTTCAACTAATTTGCTCCTATGGGTTTTTCAGCTTTCTAATATTGTTGCACGTGTTTTGGTATGACAAAATGTAAAAGGTACCCTGACACCAAGACACCTTTCTTTCACCCTTCTAAAAGGAACAGAAGTAAAAAAAGTACAATGAAACTGACCTTGGATGTTTAAATTAATGTTGCAGACTGAGGAAAAGAAATCTAAAATCCTGAAAGGACATTCATGAAACATCAGTCTCCTCACTGTTACAAAACTCATGCAGACATGGTAGAGAGATAATCAAATTGCCACGTACTATAGGTTTTTCCCCACAGACATCTTCTGTAAAAGCAGTAGAAAGATCAGTTTCTTTATTCTCACCCCATCTCTGCCCTTGCATACAATTTCTGATAAACTAGCAGACACACACACACACACACCCCTCCACCCCCGCTTCTGCAAGGCCTACATGCTGTTTCTTCTCCCCGCCTCCCCATCTATTGTAAACTGCTTTTAGACTCAAAGGGCACTGCCCGAGCACCTGACGTTGTCTGCGTGGATCCTGTCACTGGACCGCTAACTCCCTACCCACACTGCACCATGCTGCTGACCAGTCAGTGCCCTGGGCTGGTACCTAGCAATCATTTTCTGCATCCTGAGACTGGAAAGGTACTTCACATAGCTGGTAACATTGGTTGTGATCCCATCAGATCTAGGCTGGTCTGTGCTGTTGATTCTGCTTCAGGTAAGTGCCACAATGCAATAATCAGTTGATTCAACTGCCTATTTGTGTTATAGTGGGGGTACTGGTTAAAACAAAACAAAACACAAACAAAAAAAAACCCCAACCTGCTATACTCACATGTACTTTTCCCTTAACAAAACCTAAAGGAAATCTGAGAAAGCTTCTCATTCGCATGGCACTGGAAGATAGTGTTGTTCAGCTAGGTACAAGATTTACTGTGGATAAGATGTATTAGATGTTACAAGGCTTGTATACAAGGAAGTGTTGAGGGATTCCTTGTTTCTGACAGATTTCAGCCTCTCTGTTCGTTACACTATAAAAACAATTATATGCTGAGAAACTTGCAACCTTAACTGAAAGGCCAAAGCAAAAATTAAATTTAAAAAAACCCTTACAATTGTCAGAAAGGACTTACATTCATTCATTTAATTCTGGACCTAAAGACAACAAACCTTTACTATCAGCATCCTCTGAAAGCTCCATGGTCTCCATTCTGAGCTCTAATGCTTCCTTGCCATTAGCATTAGTTCACATAACTATGTTAAATTTCTTCTGGTTCTACGTGTAGGTAAGCGTCGTAAGCCTGAAGTGCCCATATTTCCCTCCATTCCTTACCCAGTTTGTCCCAACACTGGCCTACCCGTGAAGACAAAAATTCCAGTCCCGTGTCCCGAAAAAATGTTTGGTATGGGAGGACTCATGCTAGATCTGGTGACAGAAATAGAAGTTCCAGTGCTTGGGGTTACGATCCATCCTCATACTGGGCAAAAGCTGACTGTTGGTGGGACATACCTTAACCCCCTTACTGGCATGTTGACATCTCTGGAGATTGGGGGTCCTATGACTGAGCCAGAGGGAGGCAAGATTGTTCCAATACTCAGAGTCGGTTTGGATAGTAACACTGGTAGTAACACTGGTAGGTGAATGCTCTTCATGATTCAGTAAGTAACCTGCCCCTAACTGATTGATTTGAGCCACAGACCAGAAGGAGCCTAAAAAGTCTTTATGTTCACCTCACACCTTTGCCTCCTCCTGTTGAGCCAGCTGTAGAACAGTTGTGCAATTTAGCTTTTACAGACAGTAATCCTTCTCTTTTATATAGTTTTATTTTACAATTTATCACTTTAAAGTTCAATAAAACTATCTAGTGAAACTATGAGAGACATCTGAGGTCATCATTCATTAACTATGATACAAACTACTGAAGTTGATTTGACTCTTAAAGATGGTCCAATTGCTCTATTACAATATTAAAAGTAGCATGAAATGCATTATTTAAAGGCTTGGGGGGGTTGAAATTCTAGATTTTTAAAAAACATTTTCAGATACCTATATTCTGTACGACTCATGTCAGAAGATACACTAGACCCAAAAAAAGGAGTGGGGACCTTAACCTTCTTCTGAAGTAGAAACTAGGAGACTTATTTAAGAACATTTAGTGAGCCAAATTATTTTATAAACCACCTCAAACTCCCTTCCCTCCCCCCCACCCCCGTGTCCCATTAGACCTATTTCTGCTTCCTTTGAAGTAAATGATCATTGTGCCTTTTTCTGAATGGGAAGGACTGGACCATGATGATGAGTTGCCAGGTGATATTCTGACTCTCATTTCCTGTTCCTCGACTGCAGGAGAAGTTATACCTCTAGGTGTGCTGGTGGGTCCTTCCAGAAACCTAATGCTTCTTGGAGATTCCTTCACCGAACCTCTGAGTGGGAAAATCGGCCAGATACATGGAGCTCACCTCCAGCAAGACGAGGTGCTGCCCCACAGTGGAAGCTACCAAGCAGTGTTGGAAGCTGACTGGCTGGTATCACCAACCCATGTGGTTAATGCTTTAAAGCAGTTTAAGGCATCTATTTTGGAAGATACCTGTCTAGTAGTGGACAGAATAGCAGCACTAAAGGCTTCAGTAGAAGATATGAAGAAGTCTTTCACCACTAGGTTTTATCATGCAATACATTGCTTGCAAAGCCTGGAGAAAAAAAAGGAAATAGCTTCAAGTCTGAAGAGTAACGGTGGTAAACTGGGTAGGTATAAAACAACCAGCCTGTTTTAAGGAGTAAACAGGTGTCATTACACTGAAGGCTACAGCTATGCACCCACTTCCATCACAGGGTTTGGCCAAGACATCAGCACTTCAAACTTCTAGGAAGTTTTTTGTCAAAATAGCCACTCCAGCAAATCTTATGATTAACTCAGCCAGGTATTATTTGGAAGCTGTAGCGGAAATAACAGCATTGTAAGCCTCTGAAAGTGAAAGCAGTTCTTTTCATCACAGAATTATTTAATGGTTTATGTTTCTCATCTTTTTTGAACAAACTAGGTATGATCAAATACCCTGGCACAGAGATCCTTGCAGTGTTTGGAATGAAAATCCCAGATCCTGGTGGGTCCAGTTTGATGGTGCCAATTCTGGGAATAGACTATGACTGGAATACTAGGCAGCCTTCCCCACTTGCAGGAACCATGGAAGATAGAAATGGAAAAGGTAGAGCAGGAAATTCAATTGGATGATGTAAACAATAAAGAGGCAAGGAAATGTTATTTTCAGAGCGAGAAAATCACCCTACCAAAACAGATCAGTTTCTACCTCAACACTGAATAGAAAATACTGATTTTCATGGTGTGTACATTCAAAACCATCAACACCAGAATAATGGTGAAGGAGAGCTAGGACTGAGACCAAATCACTGTGGCTTTCAGCCCTTCAAAAATCTAGTGTATTCTTTAGGAGAACTATTCTGATGTTCTTCTCAGTGATGGGATCATAAATAGATGCTATCTGAAGGTGAAGGTCTGAAGTGCCTTGGTTCAACACTTGGTACATAGCATTTACAGCTCAGGAAAATTCAGTTTGTTTTTCATCAGGCGATTTGAAATCATTGTCAGTTCCTTTTGAACTTTAATAAAAGCTGCTCACTAGGGCTGCAGCTGGAATTCATGATCTAAAATCTAAGCATTATACTTAGTTTTTCTTTATCCACAGGCCTTGTCCCCATCACTATTGGTGCCAGAACCATAAGCCCAATAACAGGTGAAATTGGGCCTGTTATAGGTGCTCAAACCAACCCCGGGACACACAATGTAATTCCTACTGTTCAATCTCTTGGAGCTTTACCAAGAAGAGCTACAGATCCAGATCTGGTAATTACAGCTCCAGCAAACTATCTTTACTTACAGGTTTGATATCTGTGGGAAATTCTTTGCTGATGCTTTTCCACTACTGAGAGGAAATTTCACTTCTTTCTATGCCCCACAAGTAGTATTTTCTTATAGTGCAAGATGAACTGAAATATGTCTATGCCATTTTACTCAGCTCCCCCCTTTTCATTATCTTTTTTTTCTCATTTTACTTAACTCTCCTCTTTTCATTATCTGCTTTTTCTCTCCCTTCTATCTGTATCATCTTCTGCTGATCTTTGTACGTTCTATTTCATATCCTTCCCCTACCCCAAAATACACATTGCATTTGGACATGAATTATAACATGCACAGACCTAGGACTGCAAAGCATTCATCCTCTGTGGCAGCAAAGTTGGATATATATGCTGCCAAAAGCATTGAATGGAGATTTCATCCCTAGCTTCAATGAAGTTTATAATCTTCATTCAGCTTTCTGCAAATCTGAGCTATTATGTCTGTCATTGCTTTACAGCTGGACTTTCTAGAAAAGGAAATAAATTTAAGGCATATATACTGGCATTGCAGAAGAAAAAAGGAAGAAGGGCTTCTTAAAAAGCTGAACTCTCTATTTCTTCATGTCCTTGATGCTGCAAAAGATGGAAAGGCACAGAAGGTATGGTGCATTCTTTTTGCAGCTGGCTTCAGGGAAGTTCTTTAAAAATTCCTTAAGGAAGTCTAATTCACACATATCCAATTCAAATATCACTGATGTTGCACCCAGGATGGTGATGTTCTGAATCCAAGTCACTCCCCTCCCCAATACGGTGCAAACCAAAAATGTAAATGGAGATGTTGCTACTTCAGTGCAACCATTCCTACCATAAGGGAATGGTGTCAGGTGTCCTAACAGAGTAACCAACAGTTCAAATTCAGCATGTGTCTATACACAGCAAGGACTACACAATTCATAGTGGTATCAGAAACAGGGGGTTTGCAATCAGTTTCTACACAACCAGAATAATTAAAAGGCTAGAAAAAAGCAATAACCAAATTAGACAACCTCTTGCTCTCATCTGTCAGAGAAAAGAGTATCACAACAGATCACTATCTCACAAGTTTGCAACATTATCTAAAACTCTCCTCTTCCATTTCTTACACATAAAATACAAGGAAAAAGTGAAAGTCATTGAGGAAATGTGCCATTTTCTTAAAGGATCCTCTCTGCAGGAAGCTGTGAGACGAACCTCAAAATATTTTAGTAGCCAGCTGGCCACCGAACTGTCCTTGCTATTCAAAGGTACAGAAGGGTAGCTACAACCAGAAGGGAGGTAGGCAGGGTCATACATCATTTTCTGTGGTGTTTGCTCCCTCTGATAGGTTAGCTTGAGCCTTATAAACTACTTATGTCCTCCCGAAGCAAGACAAGACAGAGGTAGGACCTGAAAATCGGGCTGTTCTAAAAGATAAAGAATGTAGATGTGGTGAAGCACATTGAGAAGGCATATTACTTCAGATTTGCTTTGTGAATTTCCAGTAGATTATCAGATGGATGCTATTGCTAGTATTTGCTGTTTATAGCTGACAGAGATGAAAAAGAACAGGAAATACAGGTTCTGCTGGAGATCAGAAAGGCACTGGAGAAGCTGATGGAGTTCATCGAAAAGATGCAACTAGAAGAAGAATGAATATACATGACGCTGATAGAGAGAGAAAAGCAAAGGACCCGCATCTCAAGTACTGAGACAGTAACAAATCTGAAGCTCAGAAAGGTGAGGTCACTGCTGGGTTGGGCTGAACATCGCCAATCTCAGCCCACAGAACACTCTGGTCTACCTTTGAGAGGCACTGTAAAATGAAAGCACTGAAGCCAGTATACTGGATATTTCCAGTTCCAGGGACTGCTATTTATAAAGAGTTTCTCCTTTCCCACCTGGCCTTCTTTTAATCCCAATCAGAAAAAAAAAATGAAATAAAAGGAAAAAAAGTTGAAAGACAGACATCAACAACAACAACAAAAAGAAATTATGAATACCCCAGTCATCCTAGACACCCATCACTCAGATATTTAATGATAGACTTTTGGCAACTGCAATGTCTCATTGAACTGTGTGATTGAATCTGGATTTCATTAAGGAAAGATATCCAATGGAATTGTAGAACAGCAGTGGCTGAGCTAGGAGTGGACACAGGCTGGAGTTTGGAGTTAGAGAGAAGACCTGACAAAAAATGTTATGCTTTCCTTTATTTTCCTGAGTGGAGAAGATTCTCCTTATGTCAGGAGCCAAGCAGTCAGAGAATAAATGCAATCTACCATATAAAATCACAGCTGTTAAAGCTGGAACAGATCTAGGAGATCAGGAAGTACCACTCTGCCAAAAAGCAGTGCATATTCCCTGTAGGGCTGGATCCAGGTGCGATCCAGATAGAGTATTTGCATAGCTGAATTTCTCTTCCTACATTCTTCCTTCTCACAGGGAATGCTAAGAAATATCTAAAGACTTCCACACAGGTAAATCCATATTCAGCCCTTGAAAACATCATCAGTGCTTCTCCAAATAAGTGTTACCTAGTACTACGGAGAATGCATCTATTTCTGTCCAAGCAATACCAGCTGAAGTAAACACAAAACTTTTTACTGATTGAATAGATGTCAAATAGACTTTATTGAAATATATTGCCAGGAAGCTTTTTTTTGGTCCTTCACATCATCTGCAGTTCCCATGACTGTTCTTTAAGGGCTACCCAGATGCTAGTGCTCTAGAGTCGTTACAGTTACACCAGCTTTGTAGCTAGTCACTTGCCCGATTTTGTGTAAGAAAGCAAATGAAAGCCAGGATTTGCAATTCACTTGAAGCAGGCTTATATTTTGTATCATTTCTTCCAGGTCATACTTGCCCTAACCTCTGAGTCTCAGGAATGTATACTGAAAAAACAAGCTAGTGTGGAGGCTGCATACACCAAACTGGAATATTTAAGGGACTTGTCAAATATCCAAATGCAGCAGGCAAAGGCACTGACTTTAGCTTAAGGCAAATAAAAAGCAATCATGTTACTTACTTTCTAACAGCAGCATGAGCAGTTGCCATGGTCTGACAATACCCATCCAAGAACCCTGCTGCAAGAAATCAGAGTCCTGTAAAATAATAAAAAACCTAAATAAGAACTGCAAAAGTTGATTTATAAAGTACATATCAAAAGACTTTGACACCTGGAAATTCAAACGGATTTTACTTCAAAAGGCAGGTTTTCAAAAGCAGGGTTAGAAAAAATTTAGAATAGAATAGCATAGCATAGCATAGTTCACTTGGAAGGGACCTACAAAGATCATCTAGTCCAACTGCCAAGTTGTCAGTTTGTCTATTTGCAGAGAGATTTCAAATAACTGTACACCTGAAGGTCTGTACTTCCTAGGGAAGAAGCAAGTTATTAGACATTCCACAACTCCTGTGAATATTTTTTGCTGGATGCAAGATGATTTTCAAAAATGCTTGAGTACAGAGGATCACAAGTCCCCCTCTCTTAAAGGGACCTTTCAAATCCCATAACCTATAATGTTTCAAGAACTATAGACCCAAATCCTTTTGACAAGAGAGTAAGTGGATCTTTCCATGAATTCAATGGTCTCAGGGTCTGATCCTTACTCTTTGCATTAACTGGTTTCCACATTCCATTTTGGACCACTTACAATAAAAAGATTAAAATTAATGCACTTCCCTAATCCTTGTTCCCTTTCTTCAGGGTCCTTTAAAGTTCCCTGGGAGGTCTCTCTGTCATCCTCTTCTGCACTTCCATTCCCATGAGACCATCACTATTAACTAAACTTCAGCTTATTAATCCAAATGAGATAGGATTATTAGACCACAATGTTGTACAGAAAGCATTTTACCACAGGTATGGCACTTACAAATGGATTCCAGAAGATATTAAATGCAAGTAATGCAGTTCAAATCATATCTTACAAATTTTACATCAGCTTGAAGGATGTGGGAAAATCTGAGAGTTGGGAGCTGTGGGACCATAACCATTGCAAAAGGCTTTTAAACTGCTGAGGCAAAGTGCTGTAACATCTTATCGAGTCACTGGACAGTTTGCATAGGATGGCTATGAACTGACAATATAAGGTTTTCATGAGAACGCAAAGAATGCCAGGATGCTTTTTTTCAATTATATTTTTGACAGGCATGAAATGGCCTTTGTATGCTTTGTGCTGTTTCAGGTGCTTTTCTCTGGGTCACAGCCGTGTTTTGAAAACTATCAGACAACCAGATTTTATGGCATTAGTGGGATCTCACATGTACATGCAAGGTCATCCAACAAAACCTGATCCCACTACTCAAGTCTATGCTTCAGATGCTGGAGGAAAATAGCAAAAGTAGTGTATCACCTGAGACACCAGGTAAGAGAGAAGATAAAGGTACTCTCAATTGCTTTATTTTATTCTGGGCTTGAAAAACATGTTGTTGGAACCTTTCAACTTTGAAAATCTAGAAAGAGATTCTCCCATCTGATAGCTGAAAATTAGAGTTGGGTTCCATTTTGTAAGAGTTAAAGATCTCCTGGGACTTAATGAGTAAATCCTTTATCGTTTGTGTAAACTTGCTGCAGGGTGGGATTAGCCCTGAAATCATTTGTAAGGCTCAAAGTTTCTCTTGCCAGGCCTCAAAAAAGTTGATGTATATTTTGCAAAACAATTAATGACTTTCTCCGCATTTAGGGTATTCTTATAAGTGCAACATCATTAGACTAATATGTTATAAGCTGAAAGCCAGTTAAAATTCAAAGGGAAGACTGTGAGAAAAGGGTGGCACAGAATTTGATTCCTTGCATTTTCTATGCATTAGATTTGAGATGGTTTACCTGGAAAACTTAAGTAGGATGCTTTAATCTTTGGAAATGAAAAAATGCATTGTGTTTATGCACCTGAACTAGTTCCATGTTTTCACTCCTGCAGCTCCCTGCAGAATGGAAAATCTAACCTCAGTCTGATAACGGAAAATGCAGTACAAACCTAGAAATCAATAGCAAAGCTTTTACTTACCCAGCTCAGAATATTAAAATTGTAAATTACATTTTGACCAGGCTTTTAGTTATGTACAGGTCTGCCTGCCATATATAAGCAAATGGAGGTAAAAAATACAAGCTGTTCAACTGCTGAAGAAATTTTAGTATGGAAAACGTAGAATAAGTATGCTTCTCTGAAACCCTAGAAACAAAAAACATAGTGGAATTTCCGAGGAAGTTCCTCTGATGATGTCCCAGCAGAAGTACTACTTGCAAAAAAATACATTTCTTTCTTCATTCCGAACAGCACAGTCTTTGCTAGGGCAACTAGCTGTACAGCTGGAGTTTGAATCATTAGTGTTTCAAAGATGTTTTCATACAGGATCTCTTCATTACTATCACATCTAGTGGTGATCTAACTCAGAAGACTGCTGTCTTCATGGAAATACACGGTGGATAAACACAAATTCAGCATGCATACTATCAGAGGAAATATGCACAATGGAAATGGGGTATTTGGTTTTGAGCATATAGCCTTGTATTGCTGTCAGGTACTTCAGTGAATCAGGAATTAAGTAACAGTAGTTTCACAACTGGTTTTTTATCTGGTTCCTCTTGAAAACATTGGTGATTTTAGCTAAATTGGAAAGCCTGCAGATTCATCAGCACTATAGAACTAATTAGTGACTATTTAAACAGCAGGACTGCATTAAGTAATTGATACACACAGAATCAAATAGCCTTTTTTTTTTTTTGAGGCAGTATTGATTTTCATTTCAGTATTTTAGCTTGTGCAACTTGACTATTTCCAGCATAACTAGGGATGGGATTATCATTATAATATTTCCAGCACAAGAAGATGGAGGAAATAGTCACTTTTATTTTAACTCCAGTAGACTAGCATTGGTGATTAGTAACAAAAATTAAATGAACCAGAGTAAAGACACGTGCACTTTCAACCTCTTTTCCTCTAAAATAATCCCCTGTAGAATCCCTACATCAACAGCGGGCACCTCTTAATTTATCTGTCTGCAGCAAAACATTAATCGATGGGTATGTCCTTAGGGTTTTTTTCATCTACTCATTTATGCTTGGGACAGATTCTACACTGGAAATGACTGTCTGGATAAGCTGCAAGAAGATTCCATTGAGTTAAAATTTATCTGCTGTTGAAGTTTATTTGCAGTTGAAAAGGAACAAATGGTATAAACCAGGTTTCTTTTCTCAATAAGCAATATAAACAGACTTTCAGAATTCTCATACCCAGATCAAGACAACTCTCAAGGAATTATTGATAAAACACACTTTTTTGTTAAAAAAATAAACCTGTTCTGGTAAAACAAGCTTTTGTGGAAATGTAACTGGAACGGACTGATAAATGACTTTTTGAAAGGTCATTTGGTTTCCTTCCAGCCAGGAACACTCCTACTTTAACTATTGAATACTGTAGGAAAAAAAAAAATCCTAACTAGTATGTAATAGGGTTTGACTGTACCCAAAATATAATGATTCAGCAGTAAATGTATTTTCTCATGTTTCTTCCACAAGCTGTTCATCAAGGAGCACTTTAAAAGCATCTGCTGCTCATTCAGAGGCATTAAGGACTGAAGAAAGTCAGGAAACCACTTCAGCTTCCACAGTATCACCTGTTCTGCCCACTTCCCATTCAGAAAGGATCAGTCACGTGCAACAAGAAATCCAGACAAGGTAAGAAATCCTCGTTCTGCCTTGTTTAATTGCCTCTGCATTTTTAGTTACAAAAATATATTCTTTGCAAGTTTGGAAGGTTTTCTCCCCAGAAGGCTTATATTTGGGTTTTGTGCGTGGCTCAACAGAAGATACCTGTTACAGTCTACTGCTTTTTCTCCAGGCAATGTATGTATGAATGTGACAAGTGCCTCATAGTAATGACTATATAAAAATTAGTCATCTATCTTCAGTCCTGTCTCATGCATATTTGGTTGTAGGTTTTTCTTTGAGAAGCAAACTGGCACATCTGGAACTGTCCTTATTGATGGAAGAAGTAAACACTATCTTTTCCTTTTATGAATCATCCAAGGCTAAAGAAAAGGAATACCATAAAGGAAATTGGGTAAGGTTGGCATTGCATCAGCTTAGAGTTCTCAGCTGATACACAGGAAAAAAAAGTTTTCCATTTCCTTTTTGAATTCCTTTCAATTTTCTCACATCACTTCAGAAAAGGAAATTGAAGCAAAAAGGAATTTATTAAAGAAGAAAGAAATCTTCTGTTCTGACTACTGCAAAGCAAAACTGAAATGAAATTAGTTTTCCTTTCTCAATGTTAAGGCACAAGAAGCTGTAGCCTTTTTTTCAGTAACTCTTGGGTACTTCCCACAGTAAATCAGGCTACTTATGTTGCTTAAATGAACATGGATGTCTAGTTTCTGGCTATGTTTTTTAGATCTCGGGCTCAGTATGACTCAATTTTCATTCCTTTGATGCTCCTGGTCATGAAGATATTTCAGTTGGGATGTCCAAAGTTTCAGGGGATGAAGACCAATAAAGGAACAGAAGCAACCGGCACAAAAGATTCACTTCTGAAAGAACTGTCAGAACACCACCACCACACTGAACAAGCCCTCCGTCTGAAACAATTGGAAGAAATCAAACACTCAGGCCTCAGCCCAGACTTAACAGTGCCCAAACAGACCCTACATTTTCTGGAAGAAATTCCACGTCAGTTGTCAATTTGTCTTCTTGGCTTACAAATCCCAGATTCTAACTTCATCGAACAGCAAGTGAGTTTAAGGCATTTTCTTTATGCTACTCCTGCTATTGTCACCTCACTGCTTTGCAAGAATGAATGTGATCTTCACCGGGTGATACAAACATACATGCTAGCTTTAGGCATTACATGGATGGCTGTATTACCAGAGCAGCAACAAGCATAACTTAAATGTTCCAGGTGTCTCTGGGTTGGACTATATATTTTACTGCATCAGTACAGGTGAAAAAGCACTTTCTTTATCAAAGAAAAACAACTCTAAGTTTTAAACTATCATTACACAAGAAAAAATAGTAAGTGACATTAACAGTATAAAGCTTTTTTTTAAAAAAAAAAAAAAAAAAGAAGTCTGCTTACTGTGTTTACTCCCACGTTTATTTCTTCTGCTCACATGCCTAAATGTAGTGATTTTTTTTTCTTCACAACCTGTCTTTTGGATTTTTATGCTTTAATGGTCCTCATTCTATCCTCCAGTATCTTAGGATTTTATTACATAGGATAAATCTACAGCTATAACATGCTGTTTTTCCCCTAGAGTGTACTGGGTTTTGCTAGGAGAGTAACACTAAGAGACAACTATTGAGGCTTTGAAAGTAGAAAAGCTCCCTCTGCTAATAACAATTTTTCCTCAAAATATTTTGAGTTAACATCTCCTTCACACTCCTTCACTTTTTAGAAGGGCCCACTGCCATTTCTGCAATCTGAGTGCCCACCAATGGTGGGGCCTTTTAGCTCTTACTACTCCACATGCTACTGTCTGACAGGAAAACATTGTTAGAGAAAGCTTAAAAGATCTTTAGGCAACTGATAGAAAGTACTTCTGTTGTGGGTAAATTCCACCTTTGAGATAACCTTGTCTATACAGGCAGCTTTTAATACAGCAAAGAGTCATTCTACAGTCAGGTTATATAAATCTGTTCTGGGAGCAGATGTCTGCCTATCTCTTATTAAGCTAATGCCAAACTTTTTAATCCATTTCCTGATTTCACCTAACTTTGCAGGGGCTTAGGGGACTTGGAAAATAAAGCACTTACAAATTTTATGAAAACAAACAGGCAGGTAGAGGAGAAATACAGACTTTACAAACCCCTCTGAAGAAAAACTGCAGTGTGACTCCATGCCTTACTAGGTAGAAAAAGCTTCCCTTGGAATGTCTATAACCTTAGAGAAAAGACTAGTCCACACTGACTAGCACTTCCCATCCTGTATTCCACAATTCTGTAGGAAATTGGACTTCACTAGTTCTGGTGGCCACAGTGCTATTTGTTGGTGTAGAAAATCCCTACCCTTTATTCTCTTTTGTTTAATGGAAACTACATTCTTGGGAAGTCGATCATTCACCAGACTCTCTAACTCAAATACTACAAGTTTCAGCAGTGAAGATAGTAAAGCTGGAAGCTCTGAAGCAAGCATGTCTCTACAGAGTTCTGGGCCTCTACAGCAACCTTCAGGTAGAGGCATTTCATGCTTTTTTTGTGCCTCACCCCTCCCTGCATGAGCCTGTCGTGGTTTAACCCCAGTGAGCAACTAAGTACCACACAGTCACTTGCTCACCCTCCCCCCTCCCCTAGAGGGATAGGGGAGAGAATCAGGAAAAAAAAAAGTAAAACCCATGGTTTGAGATAAAGACAGTTTAATAAGACAGCAAAGGAAGAGAAAATAATAATAATGATAAAGGAATACACAAAACAAGTGATGCACAATGCAATTGCTCACCACCCGCTGACCAATGCCCAGCCAGTTCCCGAGGGAACTCCCTGCGAACTCCCCCCCCTTTATATACTAAGCATGATGTCATATGGTATGGAATACCTCGTTGGTCAGTTGGGATCAGCTGTCCTGGCTGTGCTCCCTCCCAGCTTCTTGTGCACCTGGCAGAGCATGGGAAGCTGAAAAGTCCTTAACTTAGGATAAGCACTACTTAGCAACAACTAAAACATCAGTGGATTATCGACATTATTCTCATACTAAATCCAAAACACAGCACTATATCAGCTGCTAGGAAGAAAATGAACTCTATCCCAGCCGAAACCAGGACAGAGCCTCACGGTAATTCACAAAACCTGTAAGTGCACAGATGCCCATCCTGACTGACAACATACAGGATGTGCAGGGCACACAGGCTGGGAAATATGTGCAGGCACATGGCAAAGTGCCCTCCCACACAAGTCAACCCAGCAGAACCCTGCTGTTAAAAGCCCTGCTAATTATGCCCACTACAAACCCAATGCTGGAAGCAAGTTCATTTCTATAAACAAAATTCACTTGCTCATGTCACTATGCTTACCTGCTTCAGATTCTGACTTGCCCAGAAGATGTGACAAGGATCCTGAACATTTTGGACTACAAAAATAATGGTGAAGAAGTAGCTCAAGAGGTCATTCTGACTAGAGAGAAACAGCAAGTTGCAAGAGCAGTGGCTTTTCTCCAGAAGCATCATCAGGAAGGGGATTTGCTTAAAGGTTTAAAGGAAGAGTCAGAAACTGAGCTGAGAAACATGCAGGCACAATTTAGACTGGAACTTCAAACACAGACAGAAGAAAAGGTACATCAGCTAAAGCATTGGTAGTGTCATTTGCTGACAGCTATACAGAGGGACGAGACTTTAGTAGAATCTCCGGCCATGTTATTTTAGGTTCAGCAATGTTTTATGTGGTTCACAACTATTTGACTCGTGTGTCAAGGAAAACTTCTAGAAGTCCCTTTTTAAACTGATGGATTCCATTGTTCTTCAGGGTAGTTCATTTTTTCCCCTCTGGATTCCTATTTTCAAACTTGCAGTGAGAACTGGAACATTTCCACACTTTCACAAGTCTGCAAGTAATTTGTAAGACTTTGTAATGTTTTCTTCCCAGACGCAAGCCAAAGAAATGCAAGTGATCCAGGAGACCGAAGGAGAGAAGTTAAGGAATCTTGTGGCATATTTCATCCTATCTCAAAGACACCTGCGGCAAACAGTCATTATGCTACAAGATTGCTACAAGCTCAGGAAGATTGCCTTGAGGTCCCAAAAGGAGGGCACAGGCCTGGAACAGCTTGTTGTAGAAGTAAAATTCTCTTAATAGTTTGGTTTAGAATCTGGAACTCCTCCAGTGTGTTGTTACTACACTTTAAAGTTTACAACTTCTCCGGAATTGTGTCTGTTTATAGCAATGGGACAGTTAACTCCATATTACAGAATATTATACCGTATATTTTTTTAATGCCAAAAAGAATTGAAAATATCTTGGGCTTAGCTACTAAAGATCAGACACTTCAGATCCATTTCTTAACATAGATTTACTTAGGGCTCCTTTGAGAACCTTAAATTTATTTTTGATAGTTGTGTTTTTATTATTTGGATATTTATAAACAATTACAATAAAGGGTGTATAGGACTGCAAAATACTGTTACCTAGCTTCCACTACCTTTGATGGCATTTTCAAAAACTCTGACTCTTAAATCTGTTCTTAATGTATTGCATGGAAAGTAAGATAAACAAAGAAGGTTCACACATTTCATGCTATATTTCACATGACCATTTTATCTTTCAGGAGTTATCAACTGATGACGACAGCAGGGACACTTAGCATCTCCTGAAGGACAACACAGAGTATATATTTTTAGTGCTGAATTTATACAAACTCTAAGATTATTACAACTGAGAGAGGCACAGTTTAAGGAAATAGTCAGAAGCCTAAAAGGCTCTATCCAGGAGATGGTAAAAGCAAAAATATATTACCTAGTAATTTTATTCAGAAAATGTTAAATAATTCGCATTGCTATTGTTACTGTGCAAAGGACTTTGTCCTCCAAGTATCACTCTT
>NW_009235088.1:42348-79725 GCF_000690835.1 Fulmarus glacialis
TTTTTTTCTTATATACAATCTGTAGTTTGTGGATGAAGCTAACTTCATAGCCAATGAACTGAAAAAATTCAGAGAGCAGAAAATAAGAAGGCTGGAGGAATAGTTGAAACCCTTCTTGGAAAATAAAAGAACAAAGAAGAATATTTCAAGTAATTTTGATCCATTGCAGGTTAGAAAACAGCAAATCCCGAAAGTTTTCTAATTGAACAGGCTGCATCGTATGCACAGTACATAAGATTAATGGTATAATGCTAATGACTGCAGCTATATTGTGTGGATTATGTCCTGTACTATGAGATTCACAACAGATATATGAAGAAAATGTTTGAATGTAGAGATTAGGAATGCAATACTTTAAGAAGCTGGAAAGGGATAGGAGAAGAGAGCTTTCAAAAGTAGGCTAGCCCCCAAGTGAAAGTACAAGGCAACAAAGAAAAAGAGCTTAAGAGAGTTTTCTTCTTTACAGAACAAAAATGCCACCTTGAAAACAGAAGAAACAACAGAAAAAAGAAAACACCTCTGGCAGACTTTCCAAGAGAAACATCTGGACCTCAAAGAATCTCACACACAGCAAATATCAGATGAAAGAGCAAAGCTGCAGGATTATCTGCTCTGTGGAGAACAGAAGAGCAGGATGAAGCCCACAGGATTTGATTCTAGAGGACACACTGAGCAGCATGATAGGGTACTCTCCTTCACACAACCCCCCTCCAGTGTTTTGGAAGGGTTTTTTTGCTATTTTCAGACTTTCTGAAAGATTATGAGGACTGGTACTCCAGAAATGCCATATCTAGTACAGAGTGCTAATCATTATAGAGTCTGAGAAATTAACAGCAGAAGACATGCTAAGCAGCTAGTGTCTGCCCTAAACAAACTATGTACTGCCAGAAAATTTCACTCCATAAGGTGACAGTTTGCTGAAGGTTTCTGTATTTGCTGCTTAATATTTTTTCTGGCAATTGAGTAATGCGAGGGAGCAGAAGTTTCTAAAATACAGACCCTAAGTTTATGCAAGGGGAGGAGTAAAGAAAAGGTCACATAGAACCAAATACGAAATTTCCATTGTGCTTTTTATAGGTACTTACTTTTACATCTCCTTACTTTTCCTTGTAGAACTCGATGAAAGAATCCAGTGAAACAAAAGCTTTCTTAGAAAAGGATTTTCATCCAGATCTGCAGAAGTTGAGAATGAGACCAGAAGAAGAGAAAAAAGAAAATGAGATGCAGCAAAACAACAGTCCTCTATCATCCATCGCCAAGTCTTTCTGGGTTCCAGGAATACGTCATAAGGCAGATGACCAGTTCCTACTGTTCTTGACTAAGAGTAAGTCTGGTTTGTCATAGGAAATTTAAGTGACCTATGATTCTTTTTTGATACTGATGCATTGCCTGAGGGGGCATTAATGGTTTGGAAGAGAAGAGGTGGGATGGAACTCAGATTATAGTTAAAGTACAAGATGAGAAAGAATGATGCGATTCTGAAGAAAAAAAAAGTCAGTCGCATTCTTCCGACTAACCATCAGCAGAACACGTAAGTATTCACAGAAACTGAGCAAATGAGCAGGAAGATTTTAGGTTAAAAGTGCATTTTTCAGCTCAGAAAATATCAGTTTTCCACCCTTTCAAGTAAAGGATATTACCAAAATTCACATGTACAACTGGATACTTACATGGGTGCTTGGCTTTTCTAGGACATGTATAAAATTATATGTCTTACCTAGATGATGTTTATGCATCTGCAGAGCTAAGCTTATTCCATCCTTAGGGTTAGTAGGTCTGTAAGGGGTTTTCTTGAAACATCAGCAGCTACTTGATAAGTAGCAGAATTTCTTCTTCTTTGAATTGAAAAGATTTCGTAGGGATCAGGTGAACTATCACATGTGATCAATTGGTTAGTGTTTCAGAGCCTTTTCCAGCACCTTCTCTATGAAGTAAACAGCTGTTTATTTACTCATTAGCTTGATGAAGTGGGATAGCACAATCCTGGAATTCAACTAAACACAAAGAACAAAGACAAAAGAAAATTTAGTTTGAAACAGTGCTATCTGAAACAGATGAAAAATAATTCCTTCATGTAGCAAAACTGGACTTAAAGAGAGCACACACCAAGTGCATCAAGCAGTCCAGTTGGCCTTATTGCTTTCTTATCACCCTGTAAGCAATTCCCAGAGTTTTCTGAACAGCAAACGGTGCAAGAGTCATGCAATTATCAGAACAGCAGAGAAAGGTTTCCTTATCTAGCCCCTTGGAGAGATTCCAATACACTTCTGCATTTTTAAACCTCTTCCAAAAATTAGACATCTAGTCAAAAAGCACAACTTTTATTCATAACAGTTGATTTTTAAACTGATGTCTTAGGCCCAAATACTACATAGAAAAGTCAAGGTTAGCTTATGGAACAATGAGAGGAATGGACACAAATCTCTCTGGAATTATTTGCAGTCATTAACTAGTATATACTGTTCCCACAAATATCAAGGTGCTGAAGCAGACAGAACACCTGATGGCATCCAAAATCATTCTTCTGAATTCACAGTTCACAACGCCTTCTGTGTATGGTAAAAACCTTAAGTCACTTTGACTGCTGCCGCACAAACAGAGCTGCACAAAATGGTCTCACAAGAGGCTTCTTTTCCTGCCAACTACCTCCTTTTTGTCTGCTTAACAACAAAATACATAAGCCACATGCGATATCAGCATAAGAACTTGCCTACAGTTGAGAATTAGCAATGACTTAGTCCTTATAATAAACCAAATACTGGGCTTAGAGCACTTAAACAGGTAAATGTTGTATTCATTAGCTGGAAAAAAAACTCCTACCAATTCTGATAAGATATGGAATTTGACACTTTGATAGAAGGTCACTATTTATAGAGTTAAGGGCAGACAGAATATTTTTTGTCATCAATAAAAATGCATCAGTGATAAAGACAACTTTGTTAGGAAAAATTGCAAGGAGTATTGTGTCAGCAATCCAAACAAGAACTATGGGAATGAGAAGTGTTTGGACTTGGGGTTTTTTGTTGTGTTTGGTTTTTTTTGTTTTAATTGAACATTCCATTCTTCCTGTTTAAACAGACTTCCACATAATACTCGAGATATATGAAAAAGGAGAAAACTAGTGAATTGGATAATGTAAAGAGTTTTGGACAGAAAGGTATTTTCTCTGCGACATTAACGTCTTTGCCTAGACTTCAATGTCATGCTCCAAACAGCAAAACTATTTACCTCTTTCATCTCACTTGTCTACATAATTCCAATGTGTGAAATGTTTGCTCAAAAAAATATGGTAAGAGGTGGACTGTTTAGGAAAGCAATATTTCCATATTTGTTTACACAGGTGGTGATAAAACTAAGTGTATAAAAACCTCTTTTCTTCTTGGTCTTCTGAAAGATGTGAACGACGAGCTACAAAGTCATGCAGTGGCAGCTGGACTACTAGAAAACCAAAGGCTGGACAAAAGTAAATCTCACCTCCGTTCTTCCTTATATGAAAGTCAGAACTTGAGTGTAATGTGAGGATTTCTGTTTCATCATTCAGGTAGATGTTGGTTGTGTTTATTGTGATAAGATATTGCTGGACAGACATCATAAAGTTACTCTTTTCTTTGGAGGAAGTGATCTACCAGTGAAGGAGAAAGAGTCAGAACACAGAATCATCCTCGACTTTGCTGCTGATCAGCTCTGAGGCACACATAAGTAATGTCACTTTTCTAGGCCTTAGTTATCAGAAATTTCACTAGGAACAGTGAAGTTTTGGGCATTGCCTAAGGGTATCGAGCACTTCATGACTCTTAAAAGAATTCATAATGCATCAGAAGGGCTTCATTCTATATTGAACAATGATATTATATTATGAGGCGAGAAATGCAGTATATTATACACTTGTATTGCAGTATTACCTCTCGGACAAACAAAATGAAAATAGAAAACAATTAGTCTAATGAATGCTATTGTTCTTGCAGAAACAGCAAGTACTTCTCAGGGTATACAGGATGCCCTGGTAACTCAAGAAGGAAAACTAACAGTAGTTGATCCTGCAACCCTTTCTACAAGAGAGTTTGTCATATACCAGTATGGCATCTCCATCCTACGGTTTCTGAGATTTCACACTGATGTAAGTTTTTAAGATACTGATATTTAGTAATCAGTGCTTCCAAGGGAAGACAGTTATCAAAAAAATTCTTCAGCCAACAGGCTGCAAAGTGTCTACCAAGGTAAGATCAAGTAGAGAATGACAAGTGTGCAAACATCAGGAATTTAATTCCATTTATGTTTTCTCCACAATGGCGTAGGACTGTTTTGAAGTCAAACCTCTGTCCCACAAGATCCACGGTCAGTTCTTATATTTATTGTGGCATCTTTCTTGAGCACATAACTTAATTCTTGCATTACCTAATCCCTGCATATTGCATAATATGGTGATAAAACATATTTCCTTTATAACTTGGAGTAAGGATTTTCTCATTTTCTTTGTACAGTTCTTAGCACACTATGGCTTTAGTCTAGGTAAACTCTCCAAGGTCTTTTGTAACAGTATCAAATAAATAATAATAAAAATCATAGTGACTACAGCCAGAGCTCCAGAGCTGGAGTACACTTTCTTTACTTAATTAGAAAACTGGCAAGATGAACTACTATGATTTGCTAGGTTTTTTTTAAACAGTCTCCATTTTCATGTGGTATTTGTTGGCTCTGTGTACCTACTGCAAATCAAAGTTGACATTTAAATGAACTTATCCCATTAATCCCTCTTACTTTGCAGACCTGATGCGCATACACACTTTTTACAGAAGTATTTTTCCTTCTCTTTGTAGGCTCCAGAAATTAACCTGTGTGTTGCCTCCAGCATACCTCTTAGTAATGCCACAGGCAATGCCTTCAGAAACTCTTTCTTTTATCAGGTTTGTCAACTTCACATCTAGCCAGCCTATGCAATATTTTCATATCCATTAAGTTCTGGGACTAGGAAGTAAAATGCGAAAATGTTTCATACTTTTCAAGTCATAGTATGCTTGATGCTTTCTAGGAGAAAATATTGATATAAGAAATCTTCAAATGTTAATTGTATGCTCCAGATATATCTGAACACAAACTTAACAGAGCACTCTAGGATACTGAGTTTGAATATATGTTTAACGTGAGGGTCATACCCAAAGCACACTTATTAAATCAGCTCTGGTTACCCAGTTTCTCATGTCCAAATTCTACCACTTGCATTTCTACCAAATTCTCTATAGGTCAGCTTTATAGAAGTCAGCAGTGTGTCAGCATTTTACTTGCTATAATTATATTACAGAATCTGACTATTTAGTATTATTTATTTCTAAAACTCTGGGATGTTGAGAGAGAAGTTTTGTAAAGTTCATGATACATAAATATAAAACTGTCTAGAAACAGAGAATGCAAGAATGTTTTAGATTCACATCATAAAGTATTAAATGAAGTCTTATGACAATGCTGCTGTCTTGTGTATATGGGTATTCCCCAGCACTCTAATTTGAATCTTTTACTTCCCTAAAATTGAGACAAACCATTGGAAGAGTTGCATCAGCTGAGCTGACTACTGCTGTGCCCTTGTCTCAGCTCTGGGTATTCATTCTTTCTCAGAATTCAAAGAACAAACTATTCGTTCTAAGGGATTGCCTGAGTTCTGTAGGAAGTTTCCTTCTCCTCCTCGTGCACTGCTTAGCTCATATCACTGCTGCTGACTTCAACCACGATGCCAACCCACTCTTTCTGAGGCTTTTTTATGAGGTACATCAATATGTTCCAAATGTAATTACATTATAGCAATGTTGGTAAAAAATTACCATTTTAGAAGTGGGGGAGTTAACAGCTTTGTACAACTTCCATTAATAAAAATCAAAAGGAGAGATGAAATAAGATAGGTAACTATTACCTGAACTGCCATTAAAGTTACACAGTGGCTGTTCACAGACAGATTCATATTCAACATTCAAAGAACACTGCTTCACCTTAGGTGAAGGCAGCGAGACAGCAGAAAAATCCACCATATCACATATTAACATTCTACCTGCATTCAAACAACACTAACTCAGATATACCTGTTTGTCCCACTGACAGCTAAGGAGATAAAAACAGACAACTACATTCTAACCATCTGTTGGCCAGTACATGGGAGAATCAGAGGATGCTCTTTCATAATCATAGTCCTGACTTAGAGAACATAATTATACCAGACACAGATTTGTTGAGAAAAAAACATGGAACCGCAGTGTTCTTTCCATAACACCTTGACGTGATGCAACCCTTTCCATTCAGCTTTCAATAAAGTGCACTTTTATATTGCAGGGGATACCCATTATCATCTCATTTTCCCCAAAGGTGTTCCCAATATACACACAGTGATTTTAGTCCCTTACTGAAAGCTACCCTTTATGAATTATGGTTCTCCTTATGAGCCGTAAGGACTACCAGCATTGTCTAGAAACCAACATAACACAAATATCCCAAACAGGATTCCACTCATGCATGGCACTATGTTCTCATCCTGATCTTGTCTTTAACAGCTGCATATTAACTTCCTTATGCAGCATATTTGTGGTCTGTATCAAATCCCCACGAGAGCAACAAAGTTCTTTTTTCAGATGAAATAGGCTTCCAGAAGTGAAAACCTGTCTTGATACCCTACTATTGTTTGATTCCATCTTCCCCCCTGCCCCTATTAATATCTCTATTCAGTCGTTAGATGTAAAGAATTGTGTTCGACTGCTTCCAGGTTTTCAAAACAGGGGTTTTTTTCTAGGCGCTAAAGGCTTGTCTTAGTGAGACGCTCTCTCTCAGACTCCATCTGTCAGCAGTTCTCCAGGGTGATAAATCTTATGGGATAAGTCAGATGTTTCTAAAGGAAGAACCATTCTCCAAGAAGAAAATAAATCTCATCTCCCAACTTTTTGAGGTGAAAGTGAAAAGCCTCACAGACATGGAAGCCTTTGAAAAGGTAATAAGAAAGATCATGAGACCTGGTCTGGTTGAAAGCTCGCCATCCCTATTTTCTTACTTTGTTACAAAATGGCAATTAAAACTGGCTTATAGATGCCTGCCTCTCCAAATCTTTGCTTGGTAAGGTCAGACTCCTGTGGGATGTCAGTAGAAGCTCTACACATCATTTAAACTCCTGAGCTTAAAGGTACTCCTAAAGGAAGGCACAGCATTAGCTTTCTGCAAAGAGACCTTCATAAGACATGTAGCTAAAAACTTGTTCAGCCGTCCCTTGAGTACCCAGATCTAGGATTAACTATCCCATCTGCACAATGATGGTAAAACTGTCATGACTCAAACTAGAGCTAGTAAAGAGAAGGGCCATTTGTACCATCAAAAACAGGTGTACACTTAAATATCCTCAGGGATATGGATAAGCACAAGCACTTTGAGCTATTTGCACATAAGCCAATTCAGCTGGGATGCAGAGGGGAGACTGCTTCCATCCAGGGGGACCTCAACAAGCTGGAGAAATAGGTTGACAGCAGCCTCATGAAGTTCAACAAGGGGAAGTGCAAAGTCCTGTGCCTCGGAAGGAGCAACCCCATGCACCAATAGATGCTGGAGGCTGCTCAGCTGGAAAGTAGATTTGCAGAAAAGGATCTGAGGGTCCTAGTGGACACAAAGTTGAACATGAACCAACAATGTGGCCTTGCTGAAAAGGTGACTAACGGTATCCTGGGCTGCATTAGGCAAATTATTGCCAGAAGGTCAAGGGAGGTGATCCTTCCGCTCTGCGCAGCACTGGGGAGGCCACACCTGGAGTACTGTGTCCAGTTCTGGGCTCCCCAGCACAGAAGAAAAATGGACATACTGGATAGAGTCCAACAAAGTGCCACAAAGATGATTAAGGGACTGGAGCACCTCCCCTATAAGGAAAGGCTGAGAGAGCTGGGACTGTTTAACCTAGAGAAGACTCAGGGGGAATCGTATGAATGTATATAGACACATGCAGGGTGAGTGTAAAGAAGACGGAGCCAGGGTCTTTTCAGTAGTTCACAGTGACAGAACAAGAGGCAATGGACACAAACTGAAACACAGGATATTCAGTCTGAACACACGTTTTTACTGTGAGGGTAAGCAAACACTGGAACAGCTTGCCCAGGGAGGTTGCGGATCCTCCCTCCTCCGAGACATTCAAAAGCCATCTGGACACAGTGAGGTGATCCTTCCGCTCTGCGCAGCACTGGGGAGGCCACACCTGGAGTACTGTGTCCAGTTCTGGGCTCCCCAGCACAGAAGAAAAATGGACATACTGGATAGAGTCCAACAAAGTGCCACAAAGATGATTAAGGGACTGGAGCACCTCCCCTATAAGGAAAGGCTGAGAGAGCTGGGACTGTTTAACCTAGAGAAGACTCAGGGGGAATCGTATGAATGTATATAGACACATGCAGGGTGAGTGTAAAGAAGACGGAGCCAGGGTCTTTTCAGTAGTTCACAGTGACAGAACAAGAGGCAATGGACACAAACTGAAACACAGGATATTCAGTCTGAACACACGTTTTTACTGTGAGGGTAAGCAAACACTGGAACAGCTTGCCCAGGGAGGTTGCGGATCCTCCCTCCTCCGAGACATTCAAAAGCCATCTGGACACAGTGCTGGGCAACAGGCTCTAGGCAGCTCTGCTTAAGCAGGGGAGTTGGACAAAATAACCTCCAGAGGTGTCTCCACCCTCAGCCATTCTGTGATTCTGTGGGAGGCCATAGCCACTGTTTTAAATACAATGCTAAGAAATCTTTTGCTTGCTTTTAAGAGCACACATCCTGGAGAGAAAAATGTGCAACAGTTGAAGTGGGATCTCACATATTCAGCTATAGATACCCAGCAAATATAACTGTGTTCAAATGTAAAAGCTCCACAAGCAGCTGTCATTTTCATCTGAAAAACCTCATGTCAGGAAAAATTATTTGGCTTTATGTAGATCATTAAGACAGCATAAAAAGCAGTACCATAAAAAATTTATTTAAATATTCTATAAAAAGCCTTTTAAAATTAACACTAATCTGCTTTGTCCACTTCTGTGCTTGTTGCATAACGCATGAAGAACAATCTCCTGCTCCATACGAAATTTGAGGAACTGCTAAATGACAAGTTGCTTGTGAAAAAAAAAGAGCACTTCCTTCATGCTTTGCGCAGCTATGAAAAGGGCAGCTTTGGATAGAGGACAAGGTAAGATTGATTTGACAGGAGGTATTATTAACTGTTGTATTAAGACAACAACGCCTGAACAGTTTGGGGGGGTTGATACAAAGCAAATCACGACACCTCTTCATCATGACCTCACTTTATACTACAAAGCCAATCTCCATAACCTTCTACATCTAGGCATGTTGTATAAAGGACGGATCAGATTTGATGCCAGGGTATGTCACAGAAAGACTGATTACTTTTCTGTAAGCTACCATCACTTTCTCAGTAACAGAGAAGTTAAGTTTCCAGTGAAATTTTTCTTTCTGGTCTGCTTTTGTGAAAAGTGTACAGATATCACTTTAACAGTGGCATTTCTACTGTCTGATTTTAAGCATTCATTTCCATTCTTTTAGCTTTGAAGAGGAAACCTGCGCTTACTTGTCCCCTTCAGAACTTGAGAATAAAGTGGATGTGTTAACTGAAGAGCTGGTGCATATCATAGAGGATGAACACCAGTTTTTAAACAGTAAAGGCAATGAAGACTTGCTTTTTTACTACCTTGAAATAACTAGTTTGGAGAAAGACTGTTCAGTAAAAGAAATAAATGCATTAGAAGAGAAAATAGCCCTAGGCAGAAAGTTGTAATGGTACTCAAAAGAAGGCTTGGTAGTTTGGTTCTAACTTGGTCCTCTGCATTTGCCCTCAGGCTTTAAGCCGAAGTAAATCTTGTATTTTTAACTATAGTGTATTTTTCCCCTTCATGCTAAAGGCTCATTAAATTAGGAGTGAAAGCAACGTAGTAATTTAAGTGACAAGACTTTAGCCTAAGGGACTGACATTTCTGGCTATATCCAAGTGGTGAAAAGACAAACGTTGTTGCAAAAGCTCAGACTCAGAGTTTCCAGGAACAGAAGCAAAATATAAAATCACTCATAAGTCTGCTTAGTGTTAAAAAAAAATATTTTTAAGACTAATGTATCACTCCACTACCTGTTCTGAAGCCTCTGCAGACATCAGCTGACAATTACACTTTTCTTCTGACTTTATGAGACAGTGAAAGCTATAGATATAATCAACCCAAGTAACTGTATCTACACAATTTCACCTCAAGAGCAAGAGATACTATCTCCACCACTGAAAGCAACTTGCCCAGCCCAGACGAGCTTTACTTGTTCTGAAGTCACCGCATTTCAGCTGCTCTGTAGTACCACCTATACAGGAATGCAGGTCCTGCACTGTCAAAGACTAGCCCTGCTCTTAACCTTGGAGAGACAGTCTTTCCTCCTCCCAAATTCAGGAGCCAAACCCTGAAACACATGAAATATTCAGTATTTGCTGATTAATGAAACATCACCTCTTCTCTGCCCACCACAGCCTCTGGTTTAGGTAAAAAACAAGTGGGGAAAGAGCAGAGTCACCTAAAATCCTTCCTTCCCTGCTAGTACAAGAATTCATGGAGGCACAGGACAAGATTCAAATTATTTCATGAGTCACTGAATACCCTCAACACTAATGCTGTTACCTCATTATACATCAAATATTCAACCCTGAGAAGTGGTTGGATTACTATAACTTCACAAATTATGTATCTATTCCATTCTCTCAGAATTGCTGAATCAATTGTTCATACCTTCATCCCATACACAGATGTTTATTTTGATCTTGCTAGGAAAAAAAAACACTACTGATTACAATAAAGGGATTAAGCTGCTAGAGTGCAAGTTCTATTATCAAAGCTGCAAGAATTAGTTGGAAACACTGCTTCTGACTTACAGTAATGAAGAAGCCTTTCCTCACATCTTGTTTACTCAGTTTAATCAACACCCCACAGATTGCAATATTCACACTTAAAAAACAGATCTTAAATTGAAGTCTTCTAAAAAGGAAATTTAGTGTAGGATTTTTACTTTTTGCATGAGTGATCTACCAAACCCTATTAATACCAAGTCCTATTAATACCAAGTTTATTGCAAAAATCTTGTGCAAAAGTACATGTGCCTGATATGGGTTTGTTCTGAAGAAATATGGACCAAATGATGGTGAAGCATGACTGAGACATAACTGTGAGAATAGCTGATTACAGCCTTGGCCTCCTGATTATTCCTATCCACATCATATTTGAAAGTTAAGCTAGGATACGTTTTATTGAGCACCTATGGCTTGACACAGCAAATGTTAGCTATGAGATTTTAGCTAAAAGTCTATACCATGGTTTCAATTCTTTCTCTTTGGATTAACTTACATAGGCAGCCCTCCAGTCTTGAACTGGCTCCTAGTTGTCTGCTTTTACAGGACAAACTGCTTCCCCTTCAGGGCTACTTATTAGCAAGGTTTTTTCCATCATGGCTTATTAGGTAATAATAGTTGGAATACAGCAAGTAGAAACAGCTGCAGTAAGTGACAACCATAGGTATTTACATGAGCTATTAAGTTTTGACAAACTAGTTTGTTTAGCATTTTGACCAGATTAACCAGCAAGACAGAAGGTATTGACATCACTTCTGTAACCCTTATGCCCACAGTTTAATCAGCAGGCAATGATGGAGTAGGTGACGAGACAGTAGGAAGACATGTTGCAGGTCAACAGAGCAAAGTTATGTTGATTCTGATTGTTTAAGACCACATTTTTTGGTCAGTACTGGAAACAATATCCCAGAGCATAGTTTTGAAACCTGCTAGTATTCCAGTGAGTCCTTTTCCACTGAAAGGGAAATCTCCATCTGTCTGGAGTTCTGGACTAGATAGAAGACAGTTTGACTCAAGTTGTCCGGAGCTATGAGAAAAGCTTTCTATGGGCCACGGTATTGCAAACTGGCAGGCTAAACATCCTTAGAGATAACAGCTGCATCATTCTACAAGGTGATGGAAAGCTACACCACTCTCCTGTTCTTCTGACAGGTAAGCTATAGTCTAGAGGCAAAAGCCTAGCTGGAGCCACAAGGCAGTCTTTCACAGCTGCGTATACCAAAGCTTCACTCAAGGGGGAGCATAGAGGTGATTCTGCTTGTGATGCGTAGATGTTTTGCTCGCAATGCAGCTGTCCTTGCTACCTTTGTCAGAAGGAAGCAGACTATCATTCAAAGCAACTTGGAGGATGTTTTTATCTTCCTTGACTTGCTTGCATTTTCACCAAAAGCTTTTTAACTCCCTTCAGGGCACTGATAGCATATCAGACAGCTTTTAAAAAAAAACATGAGTAGATTTATTGATATATGCATTTCCTTTTTAACTTACAAGTAGAGTCTCACACTAATTTTCAATCTTATGTTAACATTAATAAAACATTTAAAAGGTTATATAATAAAACCCCAAATTTTCAGATGTACAAAGTAAGAGATAGAGATTAGACAGTAAGTGCTTTCTGTTTTTATGAAACTTTGTAGTGCCAGCCTCCATCCCATACCATAGTTCAGAGTTTCAACAGCCTATAACAGGTGCAGCCACAGATCTACCGCTTGGTATTGATCCAGTGGTATCTATCAACACGCAGTCCTGTGAAAGCAGCTGTTGGCCTGTAGACTTTGTAACCCCTGTGCTGGGCATAGTATGAGCCATCAGTCATATAGGTCTTCCTATGAAGATACTGAGACCAGGGTTGTATGGGTGCCTTGCAGTAGTCACTGAACTAAACAGCAAGAAATGAGATAATGTTAAAATGTATTGGGGGAAGAGGGGAACATCAGTCTGGCCATCAATTGTTAAGTCTATTGCATTCCTTCATGATGGAACCTAGAGGCCAGATGCTAGCTCTTACTGAAAGCCACATACCATTACCACATGCTTACCTGGTAGACACTGTTAGGATTGCTGACAGTAGGGATAGCTTTCGGCTCCTTGTTGAAGCTCTCCTCATCTGAAGAAATGCCAGAATGATAGTCTAGTGCTGCTCTGTCAACAGCATAGCTGATCTGCTGAGGCAGCTCTGGGTTCTCCTCTCCTTCAAAGTGCGCAATTGTGAAGGGCCGGTTCTTCTCACCATACCTGAAAGTGACTGTATTTGTATAATGCAGCTCTGCACTAGCAGTATGCACATTTGTTAGTAGTCAGCTGACACTAGGAAGTAAGTATACCCTCAGACATTAAGACTCTAGTAACAGGCTTGGTGTTGATCAAGGTTGTACAGGGCACTTGACAGCTTCTCAACTCACCTGCAACACACCTCAAATGGATCAACCCACAGTGTCATCTCTTTTGGCAAACCAAGATTACTAAAGTCCACATTACTCTCCACACAAGCTTGCTCCAGCAGTGGATCTCTTGTCTGATGTTTGTTTATCCTTATACACCTAGGTGAGGACAAAGTGCAGGTGGATTTGAGAGTTCACTGCAACTTTGAAAGTTCTGCTTATACAGAAGTACACTTAAGTTCACTATTTATTTTCTCAACACATTTAGCCTGTTGATGCAAGTTCTTACTGGTAGCCCCAACAAGCAAGTTAGGCTAACAAGCTGATTTATGAACCCAAACAAGGTTTTGTTTGTTTTAAACACAGCAACTCACTTCACGAGTAATTTTTGCGAATGAAAAGCAGTTACAACAATTCCACAAGACAGTTTAAGACCTCTTGAATTCTGCATACAAGAAGTCAGAGGGCTACTCAAGACACTTTGTGCATATTGTCTTAAGATTTCCACCTCAGCTCTCTAGTCATACCTACACAGGCACACTGAAAACACTTTCAAAATAGTTGCATCTTTACCAGTTAACAACACTTCTTCCCTCAAGCTTAAGGGATAGCTATGTGGTTCTCTCAGTTTTGTGTCACTTATTTCCAACTTAAGGGCTGCAGGCATTGAAAGGGTACTTGCTGCATCTTGAATGTCATGGAAAGGCTCCATTCCCCCTCCTCTTACCTGAAGGCTTGTCCTCTGGATGGATTGTCCAAGTACCAGTGATTCTTATACTTTTCAAACAGTATTGTCGTTAGCTTAGCTGCAAATTTCTCTATTTTATGCTTGCTCAGCTTGTCTTGCCTTTTCACTAGCCTTGTGATGAAGAAGACTGTGGCAGCAATTTCATCTTTCATTTTAAATTGAAACGCACAAGGTGCTTTAGCTGTTGAATAGTCATCAGTAGAGATGAGACACTACACTAGAGAGATTTAATAACACTAAGGTACTATCAAGTTCTAAGGACAGATATTGCAAAACCTGCATAAGCCATGACAGATAAAGCCTAGATAAGCCCAATTGCCAAACAACTGATAAATTTAGTTCTGGGTAGTGAAACCAACTTAGTGCATTACTAGATGGCACTCACACTAGGCAAGTTAACAGAGTATTAAAAAAGAGTTTAAAGATAGTAGTCCTTACTATATATCACTTATATATCACAGACAACAACCAACAGTTCTTACAATTACATAGTTTTTTTATATGTAATGAAGACCACAAACATCACCTTCTCAGACCAGAGTTGTTGAAAACCTGAGATATGCTTTATAAACAGCTTCAAGTAGTCACCAAGGAAACAGATCTAATGCTACAAGAACATACATCACTTATATTGTAGAGGGAGACCACCACCCAAATCCTCCATCACTCTTCCTCTAATGTAGCTTGCTTAGGGTTTATATAGAACAGGAAATCATGTGGCTCTGAGGAATGTAACAATATTCAGGTGTGCACCATTAGACTCACTCACATGCTGGTTTCAAAGCTATTTCCAATCTACTTGCTTTTATTCCAATATCAGCTCCTTCTTTCAGGGTATATTTAATTGATTCAGTACTGTATTCTGTTGTGTCCATCAGTCTATCTCATAAACATCTGTGAAATATTTAAGTGAAATATTCACCATGAGAAAAATAGTACCAGGCTTATTAATTAATTATTAAAATTGCACTTGACTGCTTCCAACAGACTTTACAGAACACAGTTACTTTCCTTACGAAGCCCTCACATTTAGTATTCTTTATTTTGAAAATTGCATGACACTATATTTATCATAACATTAATCTTCCTAGTGATCTATATAAATGTTCACATTATTAGTATAGCTTTATTTTAATTTTGAGGCATTTCATACAAAGTGTGAATGGCTCTGTTAAAGAGTTCATACACAAGCAGTTTCTCAGTAATGTGAAAGTGGGTGCTTCATCGTTTAAAACTTCAGGCAATAATTAGCTGGCGCACATTCAGAGAATAGCTGATGTGTTCTTTTTTCCCTTTGCTGTCCAGGAAGTTGTGCCTCCAGTGTCAGATATCAGGAACTGTCAAGACAAAAGAACAAATTAAGATAAAAAGAGCTGAGTATTTAAACTGGCTCTTAATCTGACTGTAGATGTTGCAGCCAAGCAACTCAAGTGCTTACATTTCAGTCTTGTGAAGAGATTGTGATACAAGACAGGGGGTAAGAAAAATAAAGCATGAAGGCACAAATTCATAGAAGTACACATCTTTGCAGAAGTGTACCCTAAACCATGACTATTTCTGGATTTCTTTTCTCCTCTACTCACATAGTTAGTTCCTTGCTCTTTACAGTTTCTTTCTGCATCACAAATGCAAGGCATTTAGTAGAAACTCTGGTTTTAAGGAATGAGTAATAAATGACAAGAAAAAAGGATGTCTTTTCTTTCTTTTTCTCACATATCAAAATACTTCCTTCGCGAATGGGGACCTTTCAATAATCACTCAAACGAAAGAGAAATCTAAGTCTGAGATAGACAATGAATCTTCAGAAAAAGCATTCAGCAGTGCCACGAGTTGAGTTTTAATATAGTACACCAGTGTTTTGACCACAAGAGTATCCTTATCATGTGCTCTGCACTGCACTTGGTTGCTTGTGATGACACATAAGGATTTTGTTCCATACACAAGCCATGAGTCATTCCTTCCCTTTCACATATAGCATAAGAGGGCAATGGTAGCCTGTTCTATGCTTTTTGGAGAATGATGTAGGACAACAGGAAATCACTGCTATGCATTGCCAGGAAGAATTTCCATACAACGTGTTTTAGGAGTTGGTTAGCCTCTTTCTAACGCAGCCTGTGAAGATTTTTACTTGCTGCTCACTGTCTGCATCCGGCACACCAAAATTAGCTCTGGGCAACAGATGAGCATTCTTGAACAGGCAAAATGGATTTTCATGCCTGAGGCCTGAATTTTATTCTAGAGATTAAACTTGCTTTAAAAATGTCAGGCAATTGATGGGTCTTTTTCTGATTTGAATGGATTCCCTTGTAAACACTGAAGAACATGTTTACAGCCACATCAATTTTTCTTTGTTTTTAAACATCTGTTGCATGGTGACATGTCAAAAGAACAAAAAAAAGTTCTCAAGTGACTTGAAACTTTTGATCACATAGATTTTGCTACAAGGTGTAGCTGAATTGCATAAGAAGTGGGTGTTATAAAAAATGGGGCCTTGTTTCTCATGTTAAGAGTGAATCCATCAATGAGGGGGCTTAGACTAACACATACAGCTATAACACATCTAACACATCTCCTATAAGTAGGTCTTCACAGACTCATTCTTGACTTCACTGTATGCCTTATGGTGGATTGTCAGCTCTCTGAACAGCACTGGAACAATCTTCAATCCTGAGAGGCAATGTCTTGTAACATTCTAACCCTGCAGGATTTACTCGTAGCTCTGCCAGAGCTATACATTCCTGAAAACCATTCCGGCATTCTCATCTAGCCACCCCTGAGATCCCCACATATTATTTCCCCAAGAGATGACACTTGCTTCATGAAATATCTTAAATGTCTAAGGATTTTCTACTGGAGTTATAAACAAGTATCCCAAGGCTTTGCAGAGGAAAAAGCTAAGATACATGCAAAGTATGAGGCAAATGCAATGAACTGATCCCTTTTCTAGTGTCTTTACCTCTAAGAAAATGCGGCTGGGAGCAACTACCACAGATCTGGGGTTTTTTAAGTCTGTTGACAAAGTCAGTTACCAGGAAAATATCAAATGAGAGAAGATTTGCTACCTAAAAATGACAGATAATGCACGTAATTATAGCTTTTGAAGAAGTTCTCAATAACAGTTTAGTCCACTCAGGGTTTCATGCACAATCACAGACATACAGATTGTGACTCCTCTAGGGATGATGCTGTCTTTCTTGCCAAAGCTTAGGAAGTTGCTATTTAGTCTGGTTTCTTTGCCTTCATGTCATTTTTTCACAATATCACATTATACTCTAATAAAAGATACGACTTCTTCCTATAAACCTTGTTTTCCTTTTATTCTTGAACTATCAAGGCTAAAATAACATTCCCACTGCAAAACAGCAGCAGACATCATAGGGAGTCCACCCCCTGCCCTGGAGTCTGTAATTCGATCATAATTTCCATGTGGGATCTGACCCTGACACAGTTCAGTCTCAGGAATTATCCAGTTACTGTCTTTTCCTCAGTAAATGCCAAGCTGGTTTGGATCAGTGGGACACATCAGTTTATGGGACTTTGAACTGTCTTCTGCCTTCCTACTTTCTCCAACTTGTCCAGGCAGGCCCTGCGAGTTAGGAAATTCTGTGACAAAAGAGTGAAGTGACTAGGTTCCACAAAGGACAATCAAAGAGAAGTCTGAATCCCTACAATACCTTGTTTTGTTGAGTTACTTGTTCCCATAGTTAACATATAAACTGCAAGTCAGCAGTAAACAAACTCTTCACCTGAGAAACCAGATTACAGCAGTGCAATCAGTCATGCAATAAGGTGCTATTTCTTGCATGTTAGAAGGCAAAACCCAGGCCAAACTGCACATATTTATAACAACAAACACAGGAAAATTTAAGCGAAGTTCTTGGCAATTCATTCAGTTGCTCTAATTATTAAGGTTGTCATTGATATAGAAGTAAGGTTCTGAGAATTTTTTAACTTGGTATTTTTAATATCATGCAGGAGTTCAGAAGTACTTCTGTTAATGGCACAGAAATCAGAATAGCAGAGAGTATTTCTGGCTTCCCATTTCAGTGACAAGAAAAACTGGCTCTTTTAATCAGGTAGATTCATTGAACTCAAATCCTTCATAACGCTGTCAGTTGTCACTGATTTGAAGAAAATGTAGCCCTGGGTACTCTATTTGGATAATAAGCAGCTAAGAAACAAAATGTCAAAAACAAAATTTGAACAGTCTATCCCAATGTGCGATCTGTTAAATAACAGTCAACAAATTGTGCTCCCACTCATTCCCAGTTGCACCCAGCATATTTTGCAAAAAACATGACGAATAGCCAAGTGTTCTGACTGACACGATGCATGAGATAAATGAGTAGACATTTGCGCCTTTTGTTAAATGGTGCTGTTGTTTTTTAATACTTATTAGGAACAGAAAAAAACCAAACCACTAAAAAATACTGCATTACAGCGCCTGGACATTCATGGGATTCATCCAGAGCTCACTGATATCAATGGAAATCTGTCCAAAAACTTCAGTGGGATTCGGATCAGGCCCCTAACTCAGCACAAGCATTCTTAGCCAGCTTAAATTATGGGTCTCCTGGGTCACCAGGCAAGCCTAGGCATGAACTACAAAGGGAAAGAGTTTCTCTAGTAACTGCAGGCCAAACCAAGAGCAAACACTGTTTCCCTAAACACACTACTGGCAAGAGTCACCCCTGCAGAATTTTTTACCGTTTTCTTGCTTTAAAGGACTGAGTACATGGAACTAACGAAACAAAGTGCAGCTTGCTAGTAGCAATCTCTCTTCTACAAGCCATTTGATTTTTGTGGATGATGGATGACAGACAATTTCTCCAGGTAAGCAGCTGAAGTTCATAACTATTGATATAAAAATCAATAAGCCTGAGTTATTTCCATATGGGAAAATATCCTAGGTGACAATCTTCTTAGAGAAAAGCACTTTGCATTTGCTTTGTCAGGCTATATACTGCCCTGATCACATTCAGAAGTATCATGTAACAGCAATGTACAAACAATAATAGTTCTGCATGAACACAGCACCAATTCATTTGACTATGTCATTATGTAGGAGGGCAGAAGAAACCTTGTATCTGGATGTTAAAAACTTACACCTTTATTTAAATCATGCAGTCTCTGTGCAAAGAATTATTTTTGAATGAAACAAGACAGAAACTGATTCCAATCAAAGCCACAAACTAAAATTTTAATATGTTGATTGCTCACAAATTTTTCTCTTTCAACTTATATAAGTAGACAACTTTCTGGGCCTGATGAAAGGGCTTAAGAATAGGTATTTCAGAAATTAACTATGTTCCGATTAAGGTTTTCGTCTTTACTTGATTACTTAGTTACTCAGTGGGTGTTCTGTAAAAACCTAAGTGATAGGTACTTACAGATAATATTTCTGGTTAAAGATTTTTCCATGAGTACTGTATTTTATTATGCAAAGCACACATGACAGTATGACCATGCTAATTACACTGATCAGGAGGCGCCTCGTGCCCAAGGAAAACACTCACTGGTGTATAAGGTCCTTGAAACAAGGTCTGTGAGAACACCCATATTGTGCAGGTAAGCAGGCAAACCACGATGGTATGCCCTGTCATACAGGGCAGATGCAGGAGATAAGATGTAACTGCTAAGGAGGTATATTCCACAACTGTAGAAGATGTTCTGTCTCGCAACTCCGTCTGTAACAGTTGACTTCAGGACCTGCTTTTACCCTTATTCTGTGAACTGTCATCTTCCTTTGCAGAAAAGAAAAACTTTGCAGTTCATGGTGTTATGTAGCAATGTTTAGCACCTTCTAATACTTTTAATTCAATTCATATTATGATATAGGAATGGGCAAAAGCTTAAATTTGCTTGAGGAGGACCTTAAGTGTTTGAGCACCACATATTGCTAGAATTTAATTTAAGATCATCAGTCTTCAGTGACTTAAGCAATAAAATAAACTTAAAAAAGAAGACTGGTGCTGGTCTGGCATGTTCTAAAGTTAAACAGCAAAGGAAAGACTTCAAAGCTACCTGGGCTTATTTTATGCAGTCTAAGAACTATTGCTGTAGCCTTGTAAATTTTTCTGCTAATGTAATCAAGTGTTGATTACTTTTGTCAGTTCTTTCTTCCTCCCTATTTGCATTCCATGATTTTCAGAAATGACAAGAGATTTGAGCCATCCAGCTGGACATAATTTACATGGGCCTTATAGAGGTATGCAATTCTCACTGCAGCCCAGTGCCAGGATCACAAGACATCCATTCTTTTGAGCTGTTAGTCTGTCTTTTTTGGGGCCTCCTTCTATGGCAGCTAGACTCCTGAGACGAATAAAACCGGGCTGAAGCCCCAGTATCCAGATATCAGCCTAGAGGCGTGTGCCTGTACTGCCACATGTGACACTAAAGCCTGGATCACCTTTGGCATCTGTGACACAACCTGTAGCCATTTGTCCACAGGAGCAGGGCGGAAATTCTGTGTGTGCTCCATATTGACTTTGCCCATAGAAACCTCTTTTGCAACAAAGCTTCCTACGGCAAGAGCCATCTACACGTTTCAAAGCAATGGTCCAGTCTCCATGCACAAGCCCCAGCTGAGTGGCCATGACAACAGGGTGTACACAAAGGTTACAGGCATGGGGCTGACCCACAGCCCAGACTGGGGACACTCCAACCCAGGAGTCCCAGGGGAAGACATGGGGCACCCAGGGGCCACCTAAGGAACCATCCCCAGAGACATGTCTGCCAGTGAAAGACTGCTGGGTACTCAATGAGTAGGTTGCTGTGATAGCCATGGAAAAGGGAAGGAAAGAAGAGTGAAGAAGCTAGCTGTTTTTCCCTTTCCATTAAATCTTTTTAAGTATTTTATTATAAATGCAGTCCTTATCAGGATTATTACAAGGTAAGCTTTTCGACGGTAAGTTCTGAATTCTTTTTATGCATTTTAACAATAAGGCATTTATGGGTGAAAGCTAGCAAAATTGTTTAATTTGCAGACAAACTTATCCTTGTAACTTCAAAGACTCTCTCTCATTCCTGATTTAAAAATAGCCTGATAAATCTATATAAAATAGTTTTCTCACATTATTAATTGCGTACATATGTATTAGGCACAAGGCATAATCGATTATAACTACTTACACATATTCAATTTTGTCCGGCAGAACAGATTTGCTAATTTCTTTAGCTACCACAAATTAGTGTAAAAGGTTTGAGCAGCCTGACATCTGACTACCAGCACAATCTGTGTTCCTATATTTCTCTGGAAAAAAAAGCTTTCTGAAGTTCAGGGAACTAGTGAAATGCTACCATTCTTACTGCTGCTGTAGTGACATGCAGTTTCTTCTGAAAGCTTTTAAATGGAAATTGCACGAAACCCATGCTGTAGGACGTTAACTCAAATGCCCCAACTAGAGAACAAGGATAAGTAGGATCACTGTGACATAAGCACTAACAGCTGATATGCTGTAAACCAGGTAGAATGTTATTCGTGTTGAACATTTTGTCTTGGCTCAAATTTGCAGTTATATTTGCACTTCCAGCTCTGAATATAGCTACCATTTAGTCCACATTCATGCAGCAAGGACTGCATGCCAAAGCTTTTCTCATTTCCCATTTCCATTGTGGTGCATTATAATAATTTATATTTGAGTATTGCATTGCTTTGTCTTTGCACTCCTGAAATGATCTTTGTGATGCATCCATTGCAGTTTTTAATTATTAAGAACAATTAATTTGTGATACAAAGACTTTGGATTTAGTAGAATAACACTAAGGGTGATATGACCAATGTTTTCCATTATTGTCAATTGCTTGTTGTTATAAGAGCATTTGAGGAGATAGAGTATGTTAATATCATTATTGGAAGTGCTTTCTTTTTCCTAGGTTTCAATGCCATGACCCCATCACAAGAGTAGTGCTTGGTTTGTAGGCAGTGTAGTTAGCTGATTGTATCCATTACTTCGCAATCACTAACTTCACTGCCATCAAAACAAGGCACAGAATTCCCTGCTACAACCTCAGTACAGAAAACTGCACTACAAAACTTCCTTACGACATCCTTATTCCTAGTGCAAAATTATTAATAATGTTTATTCATTTACAGCTTTATTTCCAGAATTTTTGCTGTCCAACAGAAGCGTATGGTATATGTTGGCAATATCAAGTGAAATCTTAGATTTCTTGAAGTTGGTGCTAAAATCCTTAGGAACTTTCCTGGAGCAAGAATGCTGTCTGGTGTGTTTAAATTGTTTAGCCACATGAAGACTTATCGTATACTTAATTGTTTATGCACCAAGATTGGACTAAGAATTTTTTTGGTTGTACCCTTCAGTTTACGTGTCAGCTATTGGGAAAATAATTTTCATTTAGCTTTCATGTCTTATTTAACAAGCTAGTAAGTGAAGGCAGTTTTGAACAATGATTAAATATTAAACTCACAGTATGCTATAAATGTTTTTTACTCTGACCACTTTCCTTAATGTTCAAGAATTTTTATAATGGAGAAAATACTTACTAGTGCTAGAATCTGCTCTAAGAGGTTCTTTTTAACAAAATCCCAGCCTTCATCAAAGTAGGAGTTGAAAGGGAACTGTCTCTTACATCAGCCTAGTTACTAGGCAGTGTAGTTAGCTGATTGCCAAAAGAAACAATCACTAGCCACACAGCCAGGTAAAAAGGTTTGGAAGGTATCTCAATGGAAATCAGACGCATGGGAATTTTGACAACAGGAGGCAGATAGACTAACCTCTTCGCAGAAGCATCTAATAGACAGGCAAGACTGAAATAAAACAAGTGAAATGTACTGGATTGCCTGTCACACATGCAAGAGACATCAGTACATTTGTCAAGCTAATCTAACTGCACCTTACTGAGTGATACACTTTATACACAACTGTTTTGCATACAGGACACTGAAAACATGAGAAGAAAATGAAAGGTTTTTTTCTTCCCTAAATTTGCAGGCATCAGCTGCTGTTCTGATTGTGCTAGTCTCAGCCTTACACTTGTCCAAGGCCACAGTTTTCACATTTACCTCCATTTACTTTTGTTGAATAAATAAAGTTGAGTCCTGTGGTGGCAGCTATTTCTGTTCATAGAGAGGCCCGAGGCTAGACTTGAGTGAAAATGGCCTGAAGACACTGGAAATGAGATGTACAATGTGGTCAGCCTTCTGGTCTTCCATGTTTACTGTGACAGGCAGTGTGTCCCTTACCGTCCAGCTGGGTCCAGACTCCCCAGGCATGTCTGTGCTGCTGTGTCCCCTCTGAGATGGCTTCACACCTTCACTACAGTCCTCCTTCCTGGCACCAGATGCCAGTGATGGCAGGGAAAAGGGCCCCAGCAGTGAGGTCACAGGTACCTACTGCAGCAGGTGGCAGTGGCAGGGACGTGTCAGTGGCATGGGCAGCACCAGGGCTTCCTCATGGCCACAGGGCAGGAGCAGAGAGGCTGAGCTGGGCAGACCCACCTCATGGAGAGGGACACCAAGATGCAGCCCCATGCGGCGCCACAGGGACAGAGCCAGGACAGCACCCGATGACGCCTGATGGGCCCTTTGTCTTTGCTGGCTCAAGCCCAGCCAATGTGAGCTTTGCCCGCCCCTTCTGAACCTCAGCCGTGCTCCCACCACCACTCGAGTCCTGTCTAGGCACTGCCACCCTGCGACATGAGGGGACCCTGCCCAGGAAGGGACCCTGCTCCATGGCGAGACCCTACCCTGTGAGGGGATCCTGCCCCATGAGGGTGCCCTGTGTTGTGAGGGGACCCTGCCCCGTGAGGAGACCCTGCCTGCAGCCTTACACCATCTCTGGGGCCTGCACACCTCTTTGCAGGGTCCTGCACCTTACCTGGGGCCTCATGCTCCTCCTGGAGCCCCTTTCCAGAGCCTCACACGTCTCCTGGGGTCCCCACACCTTCCCAGGGGCCTCACACTTCCTCCCAAGGCCCTGTGCTCTGCCAGGGGCCCCACACATTTTGCCTGAGCCCTGCATCCTCTCCAGACACCTCACACCTCTCCAGAACCTCATGCCCTCCCTGCACCACCACCCCCCACCTTCCCCAGTGCCCTTAATGTGATTTTACTTTCCAGAGAGAAGTACTGCTCTCCAGGGCCCACAACTTTCTAGAAGTAAGTATGAAGTACTGCATGCCCCCAGCTTGCTAAATCTTTGTTGCCTCGGTTCCTGGGAGGAATTAATTCTCAGGAATGAATAATGACTCATGCCAATAAGCTCTGGATGACAGAAGAGCCACAGCCCCTAGTGTGCACAGCTGAGATATTTCAACTGATACCTAACTGTCTTGGGATCCGGACACTGGGATCACTAGCTTTCTGAATGGCCCCAAAGTACACTATGGTTCAGTTGCCCTCTGTGAAGGATGGCGGTAGTAGGAGCACTTGATCATTTGCCTCTCATTTGCCTTATTTAGAAAGTGAGAAAAACAGTGAGAAAGAGAGACTCTCGGATGCTCAAAGCATGGAGAAAACTAAAATAAAAGAAAAATATTTTCAGCAGGTAAGAACACCTAATCCTGAACTGATTCTAACTCTTTTTTCATAAATATTTCCATTCACCGTGTGTAATTTGGGGGAATACTGGAACTTTGGAAATGACATGATGAACAGTAACGAAAATCGCCTGGACCTGGCCCACTGTGTGGTTTGCATGATGCAGCCCGTTTCTTGGTGGTTAGCTTAAACTTATTCCCAAATTATATTATTGGGTCATGCTGGCTTGGTGCAGGGCTGAAAGTAGTAGGCTGTACTTAATTTCTTCATAGTAAGCACATAACGTCTGTTCTGATTCAGTATCTACAAGTAGCCAACTAGAGTGCCCATATTCAAAAGTGGATAATTTTGGGGGGGAAAAAAACACTAGTGCTGCATGCACTTTCACACACAAAATCCTGGCATAAAGACATTGAAGTACAGCTCAAAGCATAAGTTTATTTCTTAGTTGTCTTAGTTATTAATAGATCTTCTCCATTAGCCTGTGCCCAGCAGCAGCTAGTGCCAAGAGTTCATTGAATGAGAGATGTGGGAAACTTCTTAGTGGGCGGTTATTAAATCAGCTTCCGTAGAAATGCTTCTGCCTTAGCCTGTCACTCAGGGACAGGTTTAGGTGACATTTTTAGAGAGCTATAATTCAAGAACTGCTAGACCAAGCCATTTCAAATTTTGTAGAAACTACTTAGCTGCAGAACAAACCGTAGATTTTAGCAAACAACATCAAAACTGAGTTTATAGATGATGCTGTCTTTCCAAAGGAAGGCGTAACTGGGATATTGTAGTGCCTTTCAGGTTGGATCCTTCTGTACTGTGCAGAGCCTTCTGACTTAGTGGAGTTTTACAAAAGCTAACATCAATCTGGCATGCAACCACCCACTCAGCACTTTAGTTAACAGTTCCTGTAGTCTGTAATTGGTGGATAAGATCAATAAAATTTAGCACGCTGTAAGGTATATATACTTATGTTTATGCAGTGACTCAATCATTAAATTGGCTATGAAAAGAAGCAAAATAAGTGACATGGTATGCAGATCACTGAGGCTCATCTCCTGCAAAACAGTGGACCAAGTACATAGAGCTTGGGGTTTCTCCTACTACTTTGCCAAGAAAAAGAAGATGCAGACAACAGTTGTGCTTGCTATTGAGACACTAATATAAACTTCTACTGAAGCCCCTATTAATCTAACTGGTGAATGAGTGTTCCACATATATACCATGAATATAATTCATACACGTAATGGAAACTAAGACAACTAGTATTAAATATTGTAATAACATTTTCAGCCTGACTCTGTAATTATACTGGGTTTTTTTTCTCATTTTAGTAAAACGTTCCACATTTTTACTGAAAAGCCTCTAGCCTATATTTGGAAAGCAGGCCAGATGAGAGCAATCTGCAAGAGGTGCAGAAAGATGCTGAGGTGTGCAAGTCTTTCCTGCAAGTCAGCGATCCTCCTTTCCCAATTAATAATTCCAGAATACATCTCATCCATTATCATCAATTAGCCTTCTTTCTGAATTCTGGCTGAAGCTAGCAACAGTTCCCTGAATCTTCCATTCATTTTTTTAAAATTCAGTAACAATTGATGATAGCAAGGTTTTGCAGCTTTGGGCATCTGGCAGCCATAAAGATGGCTGATTAATTTCAATGAGTAAATTACTTTATACAACTACAGGACATGCTATAAGCCTCACATAAGTCTAAGAAAATTAAAATTAATGCACTGAATGAAATAAGAATAATGTTCACATTATTGTCAGTCACAGGTGTCATTTACTGTTCAAATCCAGACTTCAGACTTGATTCAGACATTCTGTTCCTGCAGCATGTCCCCTGGGAGAGCAAAACCTGCAAGCTCTGTTGTGTAGATCTAGGAAGTGAATGTTGTACAGGGTACAGGGTTTTTTAGAAAGAAAGCTTAGCTGCATTAACACTGTTATTTCACAAACTGACAGTGAATTCATTTATTAGAAATGCTTATTTTAATTAGTTAGCTAATTTCATATGAAATAGTAGTGAGGCACATGGCAAAAAAGCTATTGTCTTTTGGATGTTTATTTCACTGGACTAGCCTATAATTCATTAATTCCCACAGGCTTTACAGGATAGTTTATGATTAACGAAGAATTTTCAAAATTATAAATACTGCAAATCTGAGTAATCCGTTTAATGCATCTAAAATAGGAATGTTTAGCTTGTCTGAATAGATCTTTGTATTGCTAGACATTTTTCCAGTCTGACCACTTTTTCTTTTTATCTTTGTCTTATTTGGCTATCTTTAGTTAGTAAGTTCTAAGGTACCATCACTGAGCTTGGCCTGTGGACTGCCTTCCTGACTGAACTTGTACTGTCTCATCACCACAAACTTGCCTGATGATCTGGTCTCTTGGTTGAACCTGGTTCACGCTCCTGGGCATGCACTGCTTGCCTTACTTGGGTATTGTGTTTACATTACAGTGAATAAAAATATTCACTGTATATTCAAAATATTCATATTAGTGAATAAAAATACAGCTTCCTATTGTGATCTAAGATGTGGGTCAGTTTTGCTTTTATCAGCTCAGGTATTTTACTTCCCTTTCGTGAAAGGGGAATAACAGTAAAGGATAAGAATTCGAATTCTAGAATATTGGGTGGGTGTTACTTTTCAATATCAGGACTCCCAAACATCTAGAGCTTGGGCTTTGTCTTTTATGCTGTCATTTAAATTAACCTGTTGGGAGGAAAAAAGTTGGCAATTTTTTTAATTAGGCTTAAATCTGATTAAAACTTGGAAAGGGTTTTTGAAGAAACTACTTTAAATGATGAAGATTGCTTAATTTCTAAAATCAAATTGCATGGAAGAAATTGTCATCAGACAAAAGAATCCGCTGCACTAAAAAACAGGGGTTTTCCCCATCAATTTTACATTATCTTTTCTTAACCACTTCTGGATTAAAAAGAACAAATAAGAAACTCTTTTTCTTTTCTTTTCTTTTCTTTATTAGTCATATGCTGAGATGTGCTCCTTTCTGGCATTGGTTGAGGGTTTTCCCAAAATACTTCCTGGAATGTCTGTTTTGTAACAAATTGCTAGGAATTTATGAAAACAATTTAGTATGTTTTTATGCAGCTTAAACAGTAATGTCTCACTGTAGCTGAAAGCTGTTCATTTCCATAAGGCAAAAATATACAGATGTGCTCCGTTGTCTGGGAATCAGAATACTAAAAAATTCTTAGTAGGAACTTATTCTCCCTAGGAAATTATTTTTTCTTCCAACTATATAGAGAGAGGAGCTTTAACAAGTTCTAGGATGTATACTTATCTTCTTGTAGAGAGAAGAACTTGGACCATTGATTGAAGAGAGTCATTAAATGTTCCATAGTTCAAAACTGGACTAAATTCCATCACCTTTGAAATTATCACAGTTTTAAATCACTTCTACAGAGTAGCAGAGACTGGCTTAATCCAAAGATGCATACTGAAGACAAAAGTTATTTCTGGTTGCACCTCTCAGATAAAAAGGTTTTTGTAATGAATCATTATGCATATGTGAGTCCTGAATTACCCTGATTTTATAATCTCAAGATGCTACAGAATAGTATTTGCTAACTTTAGTATGTATATTCATCTTGACATTTGGAGTGATTCCTTCTGATTTGAGGAAAGAATGATTATTTCAAACCTCATGTAAATCTAGGAAGAGAAGGTTGCTCTCCCAAGTGGTGTGTTTTCAGGATCTCAGGAAGAAAGAGAAATTGAAGTACTTTATCCAGTAACCTGTTATGCCTGTTTCTGCTGTATGTTCACTCTAGTTCTCAGCTTCAATGAGGAATTTAAAGTTTACAATCAAATTAAGTATTACATGCTTTTAATTCATTTTTCTGAGCTTATTGTGGTAAATACGTTTCTTTTCAGGCCAGGAGAAGAGAAGAAATACTAGCTTTCCTGAGGAAACAGAGAGAAGAAAGGATTGCAGTAAGTCTGATTCCTTTTTATTATGGATGCATCTCAAGGTTTGTGCATGCTGACAATACGGACAGCATTCAAAGTACCATAGTCCAGTGTATGAGAGTTCATGGGGTGTTGCAAACTATACCACAGTATCAGTCTTGCATAGCAAAAGCACTTCAGTTTGAACTAAGTAAGCATGCAGAAAAGTTGGTTTTATTTAACAAATTCCCTAAGCAAAGAGGATCCTGTAGGCTGTGTGATTCTGAAAGTCTCAGGCCAGACAGAAGGAAGCAATAGGCATAGAAGCAAAATGAAGTTTAAGCGAGCTAAATATAATTATTGGACAATTTCCAATCTGAAAACTGCAAGGAGTAAGACAGTGATATTATAAATACATTAAAGTGTTTGAAGGTATAACTGTCTGTTTCTTGATGCTACATTTCATTTTTGTATGGGTATATCTATAATTTAGTCAGCTACAACATGCTGGCCTTGATTACTTTTTCCAAGGCAACAGAATAGAAGAGTCGTCGAGAATGGATTGCGTGTCTTCTTGCAAACTATCTCAAAAGGATGACATCAAAATTTTCACAGAAAATGTGGAGATGCTTGTGGGAGGAGCAGACAGGAACTGAAACTGACCTCACTGGTGGAGGCAGATAGGGAACAGGGCAAATGTGAGAAAGCGTGGAATCTTGAAAACTAGAAGAATTTAGGACTGGGAAGGGAAATACAGCAGAAGCAGTGACCATAGTGCTGTCAGAATGGCAGTGAGGACTGTGGCAGCACTTTGCTGAAGGCCCTGTATTCTCTATAGAGATACATAATGAAAGGACCTCAGTCATTTAAATTAAATCAATTGTCCTGGTTCCGGCTGGGACAGAGTTAACTTTCTTCCCAGTAGCTTGGGGGGTGTGCTGTCTTTTGGGTTTGGTATGAAAGGAGCGTTGATGGCCCATTGATGCTTTGGCTGTTGCTGGGTGATGCTTGCACCGGGCGGGGGGGGAGAGCACAGCCGGTGGTGGACCCAGCTGGCCAATGGGGTATTCTATACCGAGTGACATCATGCTCAGTATAAAACCAGGTGGCGGGGGGCTCACCCCCGTTCGTGACACGCGGTCCGTGGTCGGTGAGCATTGTGCATCGCCTGCTTTGTATATTCTGTTATTGTTGTTGTTCTCACTGTTACTATTACTGTTCTATTTTGTTTTATTTCAATTATTAAACTGTTTTCATCTCAACCCGGGAGTTTTCCTACTTGTGCCCTCCCGATTCTCTCCCCCATCCCACCGGAGGGGGGAGGGGTGTGGGGTGTGAGTGAGCGGCTGCGTGGGGTTAAACTACGACACCAATTTTAATACAACTATGTATAAGTGTCTAAATTTCCAGTTTAATATGCCGAAGGAATCTTTACAGCCTGTCCATTGTTAGTTGCTTTCATTTTTTTTCATTGTTGTCTCTAGGGTTTTTTCCACTGAAACACTAAAACTCAGTTTATAAAAAAGTTATTAAACTGCTGCAGGTTTCACATGCTCTGCTCCCTAAAAAGCTCTCATAAACTAAATTTGAGCAATAAAAGGAAGAACTCCATTTAGAGATTTTTATTATTATCAGTAGTGAACTCTAGATTTACTGATTTATAATGGTTTTGCTTGGCCTGGCCGGATGTTTATCAGGAGAAGAAAATTCAAGAATAAGAAGTCTGTATTATATTAAGGCACTTCTTTCCTTCAGTTGTAATTCATAAGATACAAAGCAGAGATAGATGAGTTTTTACCCCATAGAAGGTTAAACATCTGTCCTTCTGAAGAACTACATATCCTAATTAATACAATTCCATTACTCAATAGTAGAGAGTAGAACCGAAATTTAAAAGCTGATAAGAGTAGTGATTTGAGAAGTAACTTGGAAAATAAGATTTCAAAGGATACTTTAGAAATGACGAATTTATTTTGGACATAAAAGTCTCCTTTTTCCTTCCTCCTCATTTAAGCTTTTAAGTTGGTTCATATTAAGTACTTCCTCTTCTCAAAGTTTATTAAAATGCTGAACCAAGTATATCTGCTTTGTCCAAATTCTATGCATGAAAGCTAGGCCTGAAATAAAACATGAGTCTCCTTCCTTCTGACACAATAGCTCATTTGAGTTTTATACTCTGGACTACTCAGGTACCATATTAGCACATCAAAAAACTCTGAACTCTTTACTATTGCTAGTCTTTTGTTTCAGTGTTTGTATAAAGCTGTCTTCCAGGATAAACAGTAAGTTTAGAATGAACTAGTGATAATTAATAAGTCTTCCTCTCTTTTTAGAAAGAGCTGATTTCTCATCCACATAAACCAAAGATCAGAACTGATCAAGTAAGGTAAAGAAAATACTTAAAGTTTGGTTTTGGGTTTTTTTCCCCCTTCTGTCTAAATAGTCAGGCCCTATCTTGGGGGGAAAGATATTCTGGTTTTATTATTATTATTATTTTCAAAATAACTACTCAGTTTTATCCTATATTAATACCTATTATTATGAAATTTAGACATCAAAAGGCTGAAAGTCTGCTGCTATTGTTCTGTACTTCACTCCTTTACTTTCTATATACGTTCCATTTATTTCTAAATAGTGGTTGAGGGAAGGAAATGGAAGCTTAAACATTTTTTAAAAGTTATGAAGACTATAATTTTGCTATTCTGGTTGGAATTCAGAAAGTCAGGAAAAAGACCAGTTGTCAAAGTGTTTCCATATTTCTGAAAGGGTCAGGAAATATCAGAAAGTCTGTTCCTTTCCAATGCGTGTCGTGGCTGAATGAGGGAAGTAGCACCAGTGGGACCTTATCCCACTGCATCACACTGTATGGATGCTTTCTTTGGTTATATTTTTCCAAATTTTAAGAAGTTTCCATGTTTATTGCCCTGCTATAGATCGAAAAATAGATCACCAAAATAGCATATTATGTCATCATGTCATGTTGCATGAGAGAACTCATTCAAATTCTTTGGAAAGTCAGCCTTACAAATACTGATACACAAATCCAGAGCGAGGGTTTGATCCTGAAAATTTTTCTGCCTGGATGCACTGCAGCATTCTTGTGGAGCCCTGTTGAAATTGTCTCTGTCACCACACACATGTCTATAAGATACAGCTGGTAAACTAAGCCTTTAGGAATACCTGCAGACTTTGGAAATACGTGGGATGAAATGATTTGAAGTAGACTTACTTTAAGTTTAGACCAGTGACACAGGTGCAACAGTTGCTAAACCAGGCAGAGAAGGATTCCTTAATTTGTAACAAACAGTAGGCCTGAGAGTGCTGACAATCTTGTTATGTCAGACAGTTTCCTTTCTGGCGTTTGGCTGTGACCTCCTGAATGATGCAAATGCTGTTATTTTCCAGTATCAATAAGTATCTATTAAAATAAACAGGATCCCTGCAGCTGTCAGGTAGGGACTATGCAAGCAGAAACACAAGTTTAAGGTCATCCACTGTTACTGTTATTCTGGGATTGAGAAGAATTGGAAAACGGCCCCACCAGAGCTACAACAGCATGTTTTGGCTACATGCAGTGTTGCACTTGCTTTCCCTTTATGCTGTCTTTGCCAAAGGGATTCTCTTTTTTTTGATTAAAAGGCAGTTTATTTAACTGGCCTTGTATGTGTAAGTCATTTCTCAATTCAGGATAGACAGGATTATTATTTTTAACTAGTGGCTAGCTGATTCTTTTCACATTTATGGCTAATACTTTCCACTCTGTACTGTGAAGTTAAGGCATCTGCTTTTGCCCTTAAAGTACATCAGCACTGCCCTGTCTAACCCAAAATCTTAATCTCCTTCCTCAAACATAGTTGTGTCAGTCAGATGGGAGCTATGAGGGCAATCCTAAAGGTGCATTTGGGCCATGGGCTAAGCTACAGAGTTAAAGAGAAAAGCTACACATATTATGAAGTTGTTCTTTATTCCTAAAACGCACCTCATCTTTGAAAATGCTGACAAGGTACCTCACAGCCCTTGATTCAGCAATTTCTTCCTTTTAATGAATGCTATTTAAATTATTTAAGTGAGGCCATTTTTCTCACACTGGCACCAGCTTAAACAAGATGGTGTCATTGAATATCCACAACTTAAAAGACTAAGCAATGAATCTGCAGCTTACATCTTCCTTCCAACTTAACATATTGGATATGAAAGCTGAGAAATTACTGACAACAATTAATTTTGAAAGCAAACATCTCAGGAAAATACTGGGCATTAAGTGGAATTAATTTCTAGTATGACTATTACCTCCAAAGTTAGCTATAAAAGAAAAATAGAAGTGTCTGGAACAAGGGAAAAGGCTGAAATTGTAATGTCTGCTGAGGTGAGCAGCTGCAGGAGTAGGTATAAGGGAACGACCTACAGAATCCTTCCTTCCATCATCAGGTACTTACAGAAGGAAAGCTTAAGCTGTCTTGAAGCTGTGCCAAGGACAACTGGTGGAGCTCTTTACCTGAAATGATAGTTAATTGCATGGGGAGAGTTAAGATTCATGCTTTATGTAGCAGCTTATGGCCTGTGAAGAAAACTGTAGTCCAGCTTATTAAACTATTACATTTTTTCTTTTAAACATTTTAATCTGAAAAACATGCGTCACTGTATTTACTGAAGCAAACTCACCCAGAGAACAGGGTATTGATTACTGCTCTATTTAATTAGAATAATTGTATTTTTGTAATGGCCTGTGAACACTCATTACTAGGAAATATGATCATACCAATTTTACTAATGTCTCATAAAGTATTTACAGTCTGTATTGACCAAGATGATCCCTGTTTCCAGTGGCAACTCAGATGAATGACTGAGAAAATATTTCATATTTTGAGAATAGCTACATTTGTCAAAATATTTTCCACGGACAGAATACACTCTCTTCCTGATTCTTTTTTCCTTCAGTAGATCCTCTTTTTTTCTTATTGCTCATTTTTTTCCTGATTTCAGCAAACTCTTGACTTGTGTATGTATTTTCATAGGCCTTCACTTTTAAGTGTTTAAAAATAGAAATAATGATTTCTTCCTTACCAGTATTCAGGGGAAATAGCTTAAATAGTTCAGTTCTTTGGGGTTTTTAGCTTTGTTTAACTAGTAGCTTGGGGTTTTTTTAATGAATTTGTATTGCTTTCAATCTACAAATCAATACAGATCTATCAATGTAAAGTTGTGTGTACTGATAAAAAGAAAAAACATTTCCTTAGAGAAGGGCATTAAGCTAGTATAAAGCTTCTTCTTCTTCTATACTTCTTATATACTTCTATACCGATATATAATTACATCCCTATTGGGTATTATATTGGAATAGCTTTCCAAAAAATCTCCCAATAAGCTACATAACTTTAGCAATATAATTACATGAATGCAATATGTGCATGTTGAAAGGGTTTCATCCAACTGCTTTGTGCCTGAGCGTTCGAGAATTGAGGAATTTGAAATATGAATCCTGTGCAGTACTTCACCTGATGAAATGTGATTTTTCTGTTAGCTTGTATGTTGCCTTTGAAGTTTTTCTCAGTGAAATTTCCTGAGAGTTCTGATACTTGTATGGGCTTTCTTTTGTGCAGATTCTCTGAACTAGTGTTCTGTGATTTTTGCTTTCTACACATAGCTAGGCATTTACAAGGCATCTCTGCGTTTAGATACACATGTAAGTACCTGACATGATGACATAGACTGGGCTAAAGAATTCTGCACCCTGGCAGCTATTTCACACTGATTTTTCTCTGTAGAACTGGCCAAAAAGTCAAAACTGACACCATTTTCAGGACATTAGTCTGCCTGTAACTAATTGATGTTTTGTGTAGATTAGCTGCAGCTGTCTCATCAACAATTTACTTTATCTGATATATTTCCAGCAGGCGGAAGGTGTCTGAAGCTGACCTTATGAATCAAGAAGCAGTAAAGGCCCTTAAATAGTTCAGCTAAATTGATGGAGAGAATAAAGTGTTTCTTTGCCGCAGAAAAAATATCCTGCTATCAGAACCATGCTGCTTTGGACTTCAAGCCATGCATATTCCTCATTTGACTACATAACTAGTTGCTCCTACTGAGACATGGCATGAATGTGACAAAGGCTGTGGATAGGCTTGCAGCAACTTGTCAGCCTACCCATAAATTTCTTTGTTTTGCTGAAGTTAAAATAAATGCTTAATTCAGAAACATTTTAAAGGATGTAATTTATTTACTTAGTAAACTCTTAGTTCCTAATGTGCTGTTGTTGATCTCAGAAACCCTAAGTTTTTTATTGTCCTCTTGCTTTCCTGTTGTCTTGGCACTACAGCAGTGAACAACGTATGCCAATAGCTGCTTACTGAGGCTCAAAATTACTCTGAATTCTGTTCTTTACTGGCATCTTACACCAATGTACTGTGAGACAAAGTCGGGGGCTCAGTTTACTGCCTTCTCAGTGTGCAGGAAATGAAAATGTTTGTTTCATTTATGGGTTTTTTGAAGTTGTCAGCATGAAAGGAAAAGGGCAATAAAGTGCAAAATTCTCAGTGAAGCATTTGCATTGGGCTGCTAGGAATTCTAGAACTGGAAAGACTTATGCTTCATCTTTCTACAAGAAGATAGACTATACATTGTCTTCAGGTTTGTGATATCATCTGTTGATATAATTTAACTTCAGGAAAACACATTTTCTATGTGCTCTCATCTGCTCTCTCACACTTGTGCACCCCTCTGCCTCAATTAAAGTACCAGTTTTGCCTGGCTAACATTGACATCAATCTTTATCATCAAAGTTACCTTTTGAAATATTAATGCTAAAATATTTGGGAGCCAAAACATGTACCTGGGCAGTTGTAGACTTGTATTCCATGGACATCTGTGGTCCTGGGACTTTTTACTTGCAGGGTTTGAAATCTTCTGAACTTACTAGACAGCTTTCAAATGGCACACTTCTATGATCTGAAGGGGCTGTTAAATTGAATATACGCATTTCATGTGTGCTAAATTTACCAAAATTATAAATGGAGAGCAACTGCTTTGGCTACGTTAGGAAATTTCTTTACAAAAGTATAAACCAGGTCAAATGGAAGTCTGTGGCTGGTAATATTAAGGTTGCACAATAAAGACACTGAGTTTTGTAATCGACTGTTACAATAGCTTTTGAATGCTTGCAGTTGACCTTTGTTAAAAATACATCAACAAAGGCTTCTGTCAGCTACTGCCATTTTCCTGTTGAAGTTAGCAAAATCTTTGGTAATCACTTGGCTGCTGTTGTATGACAGGGTATTCCTCAATTGGGCTTTTGATACGGGAGAGGCTGTAAAATGCAAGTGCCAGAATATTTATTCACCAGTAATTCAAGAAAGCGTGTCGATAATGCTGCTACCTCTTGCCATGTATATATTCAAATTTTTTTCCTTCAGACCCATTACAGAAATGCTTTCCAATGGATTTAGAATAGAAACGTGCCGAAAAAAGGATAGACTGCTAAAATGATTAGCAGGGCGGTTTAAGCTGTGTTACAAAAATACCTACAGCTGTAAAGAAGGTGAGGTTTTGTTTAATTTCTAGAAACACTGTAATTATTTTGGTTACTTTTGTCTGCAAAACAAGAAAAAAACTCCCCCCAAACAGGACTTCCTTTGTCAAAAATTCTCCAAAGAACCAATGTACTGGTGGATCTTCAGGATAATGAAGATTGGCTTGATAAAGGCTTGACTCCAGTCTTACAACTCAGGCTAGTCAGTTCAGATGCTCGGTTCTTCCCTGTATTTGAGGCATTTCCAATTATACTACCTAACAGTTTGGAAATAGTTAAATGCGTATGTCACTTTCATGGACATACCTGACTTTGAGTTGTTTTGTCTTCTAAAATACATGAAATTAAATGCAAAACTGTCTCACCAAAATATTAGTCCTCATTCAAGTTCATTAAACCAGCTAAACTGCTCATGTCTGTAAAGTTGCTTAAGTGCCTAGTTATTTACTAAATCCAACCTTGATCACCAAGGACTTAGGAAATGTAAAAGTTCAATTCTAGAATACCATTCATGTGTGCGTTTCACAGACACAAATCTGTGACATACGCTGCAAAGCCATAGCCTTAGTTCAGCACCAACACCTACCTCTGAGATTCCTGACTTCTGGTGACCTGGAGTGGAATGTCTTAATGATATTTTAAAGGATCTTTCTCTATTTAAGATACTGATTTCAGAAATAGTTTCTCCAACTGGACTCCCAAGAGTTGGTCTAGGTTTTAAGTCTTTCACAAAATCATTAATCTCCTATTTTAAAACATCGACCCCTACTAGTACCTGTCTGAGCAGACACTGTAGCTCTCAAAGCTCCTGTATTCGTTCATTTTGGTGCTCTGCCCCGCTTCTGCAACCTTCTAAAAAGCTGTTAGAGGCTGTCCCATTAAAATCTTAGCTAGAGAGCTAGTGCTCCCGGAAACAGGTGCACACCAGCTTCCTAGCTACCAGGAAGCAGGCTCAGCATTTATTAATGTTTGAAACAAAGTTCCCGTGTTCCGTTTTCAGTCTTGAAGCAGTTTCTTAAAGGCAGCTGCATATCAGTATGGGGAGGGTCAGCCTGGTTTCAGGGACTGCGGGTGTGGTTTCTATCACTCGTACGTTGTGGTGGATGGAGATATCTCCTGTGCTCACGCCTTGTCGTTTATGTGCGGGACAGGGAAGTTATAAAGCTGGAGCGGGGGAACCATGCAGAAGTGATGAGGCGTCTGAAATGTGGCACGGGGGATAGTTGAGAACGGGGACAGCAGCAAGAGGGGCGGGGTTAGCGTGTGCCCCGGAGCGCGAGAGGCAGATGCCACCGGAGGAGAGATGCGCAGCGCGGGAGGCGGGTCCCGTCCCCGGGCTTTGGCTGGGGGTCTTTGCCGCTGCCGCTTCCTACCCGCGCAGGGGCTGAGCCGGGCCCGGCCCGCTGGCCCGGAGCCCGGGGAG
>NW_009235089.1:0-38679 GCF_000690835.1 Fulmarus glacialis
TTGGCTGCCTGCCGAGTTAAACCACGACAAGGACACTACATTTTCACGAATCTGGTAAAGATAACTCCACCTTGAACCCCTCCAAAAAATGCTGGAGTAGGGAAGAACAGCATCCTACCAGCTTGCTTTCTACTGCAAACCATCCCCAATGGAAGGCACTGTACACTGGGGAGGGACAATACTGACTTGCACCTCTGGTCTGTGAACAGATAGGAAACTTTTAGAAAATGGAAAGAATCTGGTGTAAATCCCCTAGGTTACTTCCTTGCCCACTTACTGCAACCCCAAAGAGTTGGGCGGAGTTATTATTCTGTTGTAAGCTAAACCCCATGGATTTATGATGCGTAAAGGCAACCCTGTATCACTGGAATTACCTTTCTGTGCGTGTGTGATGGTGAGTTTTCAGTTTCTCTTCAAGATGCAAATAAGAGTGGTGGACCCTTGAAAAGTAATATCACGTGTTATTTATGTTCTCTTCTGTAACCATATTTTAATTAAATCCTTCCCCACTCTTTTTATATGCTGTGCTTTTCTCAAGTTTGTGAGCTATAAACCAAGCTGCTGACAATTGTAATTCAGGATGTTCTGTCCTAAATTACCACAATGTAGTCATTATTCCTCATTTGCCTGATTACATTATTCACAGATGGTAGCAGGGTTTCATTTTACATCATGTGTTACTTTAAAACAGTGTTTTATGCTAAGTACAGTTTATCGAACTTTGAGAACAGCTGTAAAAGTAATATATCCACAAAATAAAAATACACAAATATTGTAATAGATGTTTTCACTTAGTAGATTACATTAGAATATAATTCAATTTGTGAATAACTTAATTAATTCAAACAGCCCTTACTTTTGGCAAGAGAATATATATATATATATATTTGGCAAGAAGTCAACATAAAAGGTGCTTATACCTGTGCATCATTAAGGAAGTGATTGGACCACACAATGGTTCTGACAGTATGTTCAAGCACAGATTGTGAGTACAAGAACATTGGTGCCTCTGTCCTCTTCTGTACTGTAGTGGTGCAAGACCAAGGCTTGTATCATGCCTGTACGTTCCCATATTGTTCAAGTTAAAGAGGCTGTCAGAAAGTGTGCAGGAAGAAATACTGCTGCAACAACTCCCTCCTATGGCAGACTTGGTGAAGATCTTTCTGTTTAGAGATTTTGTCCCTCAGTGGGACATAGGCCCTTCCAGGCAATTTCTCAAGTCTATGACTACCAGTTTCTTCCACCGTTCAGTGAACATTACCTTCCTAGCGAAGATCACTGTGGACAGCAGGACAGGAGAAAGGTGGGTCCTTAGGCAGAAGCCCATACACTCCCTTGACTACAGTTACAATTGCTCTTTGAAGCTACCCTCAGTTCCTTCCTGTGGTTTCATCTGAGGTTCATTTCCAGTCATTGATGGGTTTGTGTTCTTCCTGAAACTTCCTGGTCCCAGGGCTCAGGCTTCCTTGCCCACCTAGACTCCCAGGTGGACTTTGCTTTTACACTGACAGGGTAAAACCATTCAGGAGGATCCTTAGGTTCTTTGCCTATTAAAAAAGGCCTTCAAACTCAAAAACATTGTGGTTTTAAAACAGGGACTATTGCTTTGCATAGTGGAGAGTGTTGTGGAAGAGGAAAACTCAAACAGTTTGATAAGCAGGGTTTATTTTTTATCCTAGTTCAAGCAGCTGTGATGGTTTGCCTGAGGAAAATCTTCAAATTTTGTAACTCACCATGATGACTTGTACTTATTATCACTTGCAACATTTAAATTCTCAACAGATGATGCCACCTCTAGGAAGTTTGTTAAGGAACCCTGAAACCTTCTGCAGGCCGTGGTGCTTAGTGGGGTACCCTGCTTGGAATCACCCTTGCCTACCTATGTAGGGGAAAAGGAGAAATAACTTAGCTGTAGTATGTTTTTTGAGATGGGATGCTTGTGTGCCCATTTGCTGCTCCTTCAGTTGCCAAATCCAGGGGACTCTGAGATGGAGGAAAGAAGACTGGGTAGAAGGCATCTACTTCTGTATATTCCATTAGGTAAGGGGGAGCATGTTAATTAATTCACCCCCAGTATGAATATCCTTATAAACAATACATCACAGAAAGAAGAACGTAGGCAAGCAATCTTTCTTTTTGTTATTTGGTGCCTTGTACCCTTCTTCTTCCCTTTCCTGCTGGTTCTTTTGGTGGTATGGTTCTTAAGATCCAATGACTGGGAGGTGGTTGTTTGATACTCCTGGACAAAACCAGCCCACTCTCACCTACTGCACCACGAGATCTGAATTCTGCTTCCTTCTTTTAAAACCTCAGTTTAAACCTGTCCTCTGTTTTGCCATAATCTATATAGCCAGAGGTTTGTGTCCTGCTTTCTCTAACACCAAAATCAACCATGAAATGTTGTGCCGTTTCTTCTCTCTGGACTCAGAACTGCAGAAACGTGTGACTCATGACACTAGTTTATCTATCTTCACATTTTTCTTTACAGTTCATTTGTGCTTTCATTAACTGGAATGTGAAAACAGATGGCAGGTGTTGCTTGATTTATTAAGTTGCCCCAGCTAACTCAAGAAAATGTATATCTCTTCTAGTAGGGTGTGTTCTGTCCATCCTTCTCAATAGCTTTTGTTTCTATTCCATCTCTGGGTCTGTCACTTTTACAGAGATCAGCTTAAGATTAAGATTTTTTTGTTTGCTTCTATTGTATAAATAGCTAATAACAACACGTCTCTTCTAAAAGTAGGACCATCTCTCATGTCACAGGAGAAGCACTCATCATTTCCCAAACGCGAATATTCTGTGCAGAAGCTCTGAGTCCTCTTCCATCAATGGCCTTGGCAAGGGAAGGGCCTATGCTTTGTCGTCTGAAACCACACTCAGCTCTCACAGCGATATAAACTATTCTGATTCATCATTTCCTTTCTTTTGCATACTCTTGAAAAATGCTGACAGAGCAGTAATGAATAAATATAAATGTTCCATCCTCTGAGTTTAGGTGACAGTCAAAACGGCAGCAGCAGTGGACATTGCTGGGAATGTTTCAGATAAGATGCAGAAGTGTGATGTGCTGTTCTACTTTGAGGCAGAAAAGGCTTCAGTAGCCATTTCAGTTTCTTAAGGTTCAGCCTATGGCAAAATGGGAATGAAGGCCAAGTTACACTAGGTTTTTCATTTCATGTGTGATCTGAATCTGCTATAATGCAATTATAAGGTCTTTCTGAATCTCTTGTCATGCTATTTTCTGCTGCCAAATAATCTGTTTAGCTGCTAGATGATATAAGTCTGTACTGTGCTGCCTAATGCCCAAGCTTCAAACCTTTGGCAGCGGAAGCTCAGGAAGATTTGCAGTTGCAAGTATTAGAGGGTTTTTTTTACCTGTAAATAAACCAAAAGTAAAATAAAACTATGCTGATGAATACTATTACAGTTGTAAAATCTAGCATGGAAAAGATAGAAAATCTGAATTTTAGACCGGTCTTATTTGCATATGAGCTATGCATTTGTTCATGGCATCATCTTTTACTAGGCTTTGCCTAGAACCTCACTTGACTCAGTTTCCAGAATGGGCAGAGCAGAAGGAGTAGACTTGGAGTTACACTGGCAGCTGTGCCTCTGGCATATGATCTTTTGGGGATTTTGTGACTGGTAGCTTTTGACAGCTTTGAAGACTTCTGCATATTCATTTTATGATTCATTTGAAAACTTGTTATATCTAGGAAAAAGAAAAATCAGTGCTGCAGGCCAAGTTAAATTATATCTGATTGCTGGAAATGTTACAAATACGTGCTTTACAAACTTTTCAGACTCAGTAAGTGGCATAAGGAAAAGTGAATCTGTCAGTGAAGCAAAATCCTAGCAGGATAGACAGACCGTAATCACATCAAGTTTATTTGCAGAGAGTCCTATTATTGTTTGTAATGTGAGACCTTAGAGAAATTCTTAGCAAAGATGAGCAGAAGAGCCTTGAAGAAATAAAATCTCGTTCATCCCTTAAAGAAAACAAAAAAAGTAATGAGATCCTCAAACACAGTATCGAGGGGGAAGGCTGTTGTTTTGTTTTTGTGGGACAAGATAGAGAGAGTGGGGGAATATTTTTAGTATTTTTAATATGCCTCTTGTACCAAAACTGATTTTGCAGCTCAGAATTGGATGTATCCATGTTCTAATAATGCTCAGCTATGTCCCTGACTTGCTGCAGTCATTCAAAACCCAACAAGTGAAGAACACGCTGTTCTCAGGCTTTTCTTCTCCAAACTATTTTAAGAAGGGATTTTTCAAATGGAAAAGGCCTGGGTATTCTCAGTTACTTTCCTTCCTCTTTTATAGCTCCAGCAAATGGTGGGCAGGATTCTCAATAGAAGTTAGCTGGTGCAACTGTATTGTAAATGGAGTGAATGTTGATTTATTTGAATAATTTGTGCGAGTGTAATATTTTAACAAGGTTTATATTGTTGTTACAGAAGTATAGTAGTTTTCCAGGCCATCAGAAGCAGCAGTTTCTTAATTTATTTTTTTCCTTTGGAAACTCTAGTAAAGTAAAATATCAAATTTTTGGCTGCAGTTCACATCAGAATGTAGTATATCTGTCCCTTTTATCCCATCTCTATCTCTCTCCCATTACAAGTTAAGAATTATTTATCTAGATTTCAACTCTCAGGAAAACTTTCATTCACTGTCAGTCTGGCTGGTGGGATTGGGTACCTCAGTGCTTCATCCCTCCCTGGTCCTTTACCCCTGCCAGACAGCAATGCTACTATGCTTTACTCAGGGTATCCTACCCGAACTGCACCTGCTCCCACCTGAGATTCCTGATCTGTGGCAGCGGATCAGCCCGTGCCCGTGGGTGCCTCTGCTGCAGCTCGCAGGCTGGGGCTGCAGGATGCCAACAGCTGCGGGACTTCAGTAGCCTGAGATTTGCTAGTAAAAAAAAAAGCCCTGCTGCAGGAGGGCAGAAGGCAGCAGATACAGCTGAGGCCAGAGTCAATGGTGTCCTCCTGGACTGACATAGATGTCCTACCCTGCCCAAACCAAGCCTGCCCTGCATGAGGGGGCCTGGACCCACCGAGGGCCAGGGTCATCTCCCACCTAGGAAAGACTGAGATCTCTCCTTTCCCTGCACCCTCTAAGGCATATGTGCCAGTTACAAGACGTTTTTAACATACGGCTTGTTGACCACCCTGGGTAGATGACATAGATCAAATAGTTGGTAGTCTGAATTTCCTGATCTCCTGCTTGAGTACAACTTTTAGAGTTAAATCTGCTTGTTACTGTCACAGAATAAGTATCATGGGGTAAGAAGAAAGCTTGGATATTGCAATCCTGCCCAGACTCCTGAGACTGCAGATAACTGTGCTTCGTGATAGAAAAATGTTTCAGGCAGTGCAGTTTCTGTAATGTGAAATATTGATGTCATGGGCTATGTCAGTTCTCCTTTTAAAGGAAACAGCATTTATCAGATAAAATGCAAACTATAAAACACAAAATATTTAAGAGGATATAGGGGATATAGCAGAGTCATTGCTGCAGACCCAGGGACTGGTGAGGCCACTGCGTTTTAGTTAAGCCCAACTGATCCACTGCTCAGGAGGGCACATGACTTGACCAGATCCAGAATGTCTAAGAGCTTCCCCATGAGTTTGGTGGGACCTGAAAAACACTACCACCCAGTATGAGTTGTTGTCTGGAGCAATGCAACTGTGTAATGTATCATAAGAGTAATTCCCTTGTTTTATGTCTGCTGTGGATTCTAAACATTGTTGGTGCCTGGTTGCCTACAAACAGTAAGCCATTAGTAAATATCACTGACATAACCTATTCATCATTTGGATGTTACTAACTTGTTTTGGCACTGGCTGATTTAGCAATAAAACAGAATTTTTGTTTTCAATTATTAACACATCACTCTGTTAAATTATTGGATGGACTAAGCTAAAAATGTAACAATTCATACACCTGACAGAGAATTTGGAACAAGTGTATGAGTGTGGTAGAAGGAAGTTATTAGAGGTGACTGGCAGATTAAATGCTTTAAGGAATTGAATCTTCAGAGTCTCTGTTCATTTGGCCCTGATTCTGAACAAAAATGCTGGAAAACTGTATATCAGCAGGCATAATTTTGAAAATATAATTTTTATATAATCTGGGCTATTACCTACTTTCTATTTTTTTGTTTAGAACTTACACAGAGAATAGAAATATACATTGTTCTTAGTTATTTTAAAATGGTCCCTTATCACTTGCACCTGGAAAAGTAACAGGCCAACACAGGCTCTGCCAGGAAGACTGTCTTGCTTAGTTTGTTCCCAATAGACAGTCTGTGATACCTTCTCAGTTCCTGTGCTGATTTACTGAGTAAACCTGCATCTGTGCTGGTGAAATAAACATAATCATGACCTCTGTTGACATTAATGGTGGACAACATCAGTGACCCTAAAAGATTCAGATGATACAAAGGGGGGGAAAAAAGTATTGTAACACTGTAAATGTTTTGGTATCAATATGTTACCCACTATTTTTTAAACCTTTTGACATGGCTTAGGGAGCTGTAACTGAAGACCAGGACCTTTTTTACTAATATCTTGCATCCCAGCTATGCTGATTCGAGACAGGGGGCAGTGCCCTTGGGCGTCAAGGACATGTCCGTGAGGAACATCATCCCTGTCTGTGTCCGCAGCAGGAGGTGGCACTGAGGGGAACTTACTCTGTCCCCAAGACATGGGCAGCCCCAACTCAGCACAGCCCTTTTCTTCACCCGTTTCTGTCCTGAGGCTCACGAAAACAGATGACAGTATCGACATCTCAAGTTTTTCATGTGGTGTGCTTTTAGATTTTGGATGCTACTGTGGTGTTTGTGTATCACTTGTCTCTGATTACATATCCTAATGTATAGTGCATATATGCTCATATCAAATACTTATTTCAGTCTAAGCTGCATTTGTTACCTTACCTGTCATGGCTCACTGTTTGGTATATCAATACTTGCAAATTGCTGTATAACTATATTTTTATACTGATTTTCACTGTAGTTGTACCCTTTGTTAACAAAATCTAGCATGACAAAGTAGGTACATTGCCATGGATCTTCAGTGGTTATCCCAGAACTGAAGTAAATTATTTCAGATCTTTTCAAACCTGAGTATCAAAAGTTTTTTGTTGTAGCATTGTCATCACTGTATTAAAAATTGATAGTGACATTAGACAAACAACTGTACTCCCAGATTAGATAAACCACAGTATTCCCAGAATTTAATTATCCATGTTCCTTGAGATAGTTGTGAGACAGAGCACTCGCTAGGATCAAGGGCTCACAAACAAGTTTTCGTACAGTCTTCCCAGGAAATTGCGATGGAAACTTCAGTGGCTTCCCTGTCCATCCTAGAATCTGCAGTACTAATCCATATGTCCTTACATAGCAATAGCAATATAGCCTACTGAAGTGTGCACATACAGCACTTCGAAAAATCAGGATGCTACTCTTTTGGTGCTTAACTGTAGATTTAAATGCTGACTTGTAAAATGGAAGTATTTAATCTTATCCTGAGATTATGGCCCTATTAGTCCTTCAGCTGTGCAAACCTTATGATATGAACTGTCTGCCAGCGATTTGAGACTAGGATCAAAAAGCATGTCACAACTGAATTCTGGAGTTGTATACATTATCAGTATCAGTGAGTATGATCTGCTTAAAAATAATATAGAGTACCTTAAATGAAGTATTTTCTATGTCAAGAACATCCTACTTACAGACTTTTTCTGTGTCTTTTCAGTATAATAAACATATCCAGTGTCTATTACTGCATTTTCCATCAGTCTGGCCTCTTTATAGTCCTTAAAGCTGTTGCAGAGTAAAATTTTTCCCCTTTTATGCATGGGAACTAGAGCATTATATGACAAAATTGGATTTAGATGTCCTCTTGGGCACAATCCAGTTGCCTAATCACAGGGGTCCAGTGTCATACCCTATCTGGCCTCCAGCTGCTTGTCCAGGTACCTTAGTTGTTCCACACGTCCTCAGTCATATCTGCCAGCTCTGTGCGGGTGCCGTGGATATCCTGGAGTGTCTTGGATGGCATTAGGTTCCTGTGTTTGAGCATCTATATCAAGCCCCAATGTCTATCTGTATCTCTAGGCGTTTGAAGACCTTCAAACACCAGCTCTGAGTGACCTTCCTAGTGTTGCGCAGGAAGACTATAGCAAGTAGAGGAGAACCCTAAATATCCTGTGGGGCAGCCTTCCACCTATACAGCTATCCCTGGCTGACTTCTCATATGGATATAGTTTTAGTAAAATTAGAGGTTGCATGCAGATTTTGCACTTGACTTGTTTTGAGTGCTTAGAACTGCCTCTCTCCTTCTAATCCTGTAGTCTCTTTATACCAGTTTCATGCCAATAAGGCATACTGAGAGTTTGCATAATTGAAGGGAGCTAAAGACTGCTGCTTTTAATTGCAAGATCGTGCAACTGATTTATTTTACTGATTCATTGTCTTTTTATTTAATCTAGAGGTAAGGAGACAGTATTTGGTATCTGCAGAATTTTTGACACTTTTTGGAAATTCCAGATACACATCTTATTTCTGCATTAGCAATCACTAGTGTTTATACACCACTGTAAAAAATATTAGCCTGGAAATGGCTGAAAAATGCAATACGACACTTCAGACCCACTACCATATGTAAGTGCAGTTAACTGACACTTCATTGACGCCCACGGTGGTGCCAATGCTAACAATGTCTGAATAAATCATGTAATCTGTTTAGCTAATGTGTTTGTTTAATTAGAAAATTGCAAAAGTTCTTTGTGATTTTATAAGTGAGTTTGTTTGAATAACTGGATTTCTGGAGTTCCAAAGGATGCTGATTGTGTCCCCAGAAGCAAATAATAGTTATCCGGTAGGTCATCTTTATATAACTGGGGGTGCATATGAGAGAAAAAAGGAACACATTTTGAAAAATAGACTGGAGTTTCAGTGATTCAGAGATCTTTTTCTCCTAATCTCTCACTCTTCTACATCTTGCTAATAATTAGGGGGCAGAATTTCTACTGCTCTCCCTGCATTGGCTCTTGCAAATTCTTTGGCATTTTATCTCCAGCACAATGTTACTTTGATATTTCTCCTTGTAAAAATGCGATTTAGCTTAGTACAAAACCAGAAAGTTATCTGTTTCAAACATTATACTTTGGAAACAGTGAGAGAAGTATCACTTAATTGGTTAACTTTATTTCAGAATTTGGTGGATTTTACCATCAAAGTTAATCATTTGTCTACTAGCTGGTCTGTGGCAAGCCTAAATGGCTACTGGAAAGAGATTGCTGGCAGGGTTTGCTGAAAATGAACTATGCAGATTTTAATAAAAATTGAGTTAAATACTGCTAGAAGAAATTAAGCCTTCTTTCTAGAATCTGTTTCTGCAAATATTTAGTTAAATGACACTATAAAATTTATTTAATTATGATTGATTTGTGATTAATTCCTACTGCCAAAAGTAAATTCCTTCTTTTTTTTTGTTTCCCTTTTTTAAAAGACCTTAATGGAATAGATATTTAGAATCGTTGCTCTTACTTGGGATAGAGCTCTGATCTAGAAAAGACGCACAGGTGTTACTTTTCCTTTTATAAAACATATGCATAGGAGCAAGCTTATTTGTGTCTGTTAGATAAACTGAAATGTTGTTATGGTAGTTATTAATATCAGAAGAGTCTGCAAATCTGAAAGCATATTGAGAAAAAATGCAGGAAAAAATAGTGCTTTTTAAATAAGCCATTAGCTGCCACATATCATTAAACTTATATTGTATTAATTTTAGGTTCTGTACAAGCTTTGAAAATGTTTAACCAGCTTATTTTTGCCTAGATCTCATCTGGGTTTGTGGTTCCCATACTTAAGGATAGAAAACACTTCTGGTGCAAGTCTCTGAAATACTACAGTTCTCACAGTAATCTCGTATCTCGCATGCTTTAACGAACTATGAGAATCTTCAAATTTAGCAATAATATTTAAGTCCACTTGCTTACATATACTTTGGTCCTGCACTAAAATTAATGGATTCTATTTATTTACTTTTTTTTTAGCTTCTTTTAGTAGATGCAGAATAGAAAGCCTGCCTTGTTAGAGGTTTTGCACCCGTCAGCCCTGGAATCTGAAAACCTATGGAGTCCATTTCTGTCACTGGGCATAATGGTCCAGGAATTTAGAGATCTTTTTACAGTATTGAGTTTTTATTAAAAGGGCTTTGATTAATCTTTTCTTCTGAAAAATTGATTACGATCTGAGCATGTGTTTGACTTCTGGAATACTACATTTCTTCAGCTGTGTGACTGCAGTGATTCTACTGAATTGATACTGGAGAAAACTCCTAATTAAATAATTGATCCTTCACATTTGTACCAGCTGATTTAAGACTGTCATAACAGTTACAAAGAAGTGCTCTATTAAATTTGTTAATGATTCTAAATTTGTATTAAAAAAGTGATTTTTCAGCTTAAGCCAGACTACACAATGTTAGGTTTGTTTTCTTTTCTTTGCCAGAAGAGTATAGAAGCTGTAAATTATATATGGAAAATATTTTTAAAGAACAGTATTTTCAGGATAAGAGAACTGAATGCAGCTGGTTTGGTATATTTTCCAAATCAGATTTCAAAATGGGAACCAGCTGCTCATCTGTTGCTCTTACTAAAATGCCAGCATATGCTGGTTGTCGCACGATGGCCATTTTTGAAATAGTATACATGAGGAATACTGCATGTGATCTTGATGTCAGATTCAGTTGCAAAGTATCCTCACCTGGTCGCAGCACCACCTTCAAATGCTGCAGGCCCCTATCCTAAAGACATTTGAGTGACTTGTTTGCCAAAAATCCAAAATAAAACTAACGAGGGAACCGCGGCATATAGCAACCGGTGTGCATTTTCAACAAGCTTTCTACCTGAATTAATCAAGTTACTTGCAGCTGTGCTGTTCGATTGCATTAGCAGACACCGCCGTCTGAGCAGGCGGCTCCTGTGCGTCGGTCTCTGGACATAAGAACTGGCACCACTTTGCTTTTGTCCCAGATGCCTTCTCCTTTGAGCTCTATAGGCAGGTATGCTTTGATGCTGGTCTTTGGCCCGGGAAGGAAAACTGAGATGGAGGCGAGAAGAAACGGGCTACGTGGCTTTGTTGTTGTTACTGTTAATTTGCTGGGAGTGTAGGATACATGTTTTTTAAATAAGACCTGCCTTTTCAGCAGAGGTGCTGACAAACAAATTAAGAAATCTAGATTGGGCTGTTAACAGATGCCAAACACAGAGCTGCAGTGAACAGTGCATTCTTAAGGCCTTTGATTTAGACTGGGGCCAAGTTCATTTGGTCTGAATGCAATTTTCGTGATTAGTAAGTATCACAGGGGTTTTGTAAGCTAAATATTATTTCATATTTTTTTCCTTAATGTTAAACACAAACTTTAATAAATTGGGAAATGTTAAAAGGTAGATTTGATCAATATCAAAATATGCTGTAGAATTTTTTACTTGTTTTATTTTAAAAAATATATTAAATCTTATGGAGGCACACTAAATTTTTACATGAAGAATAACAACCTTACATCATATATAAAAGAGGTTTGCTTAGAATCATTTTGAGTTTGCCCAGGTCTCCAGAAAACCCTATTTTGGTTTTTATGTAGGCTTCCAAGAGACTTCTTTTTTTTTTTCCACAGGAAAGAAATTGCCATACTTTGTCCTGAAATTCTATTGAACAATATTCCTGTTACAGTGACTTCGTAAAGAAAATCTTGTCATACTTTCCTTGGAGTCAATCCCCATATGCCCTCATTGAACTCAAGGCGCCTTCTGCAAATATTCAGCATTGGTGGAAAACCTCTTCTTCCACAGGACATGTTGTAGCCATCGTTCTGCTTCTCTGGGCTTTTGTTATACTACAAAATATCAGAATAGCGGAGTTGTAATTGCAGCTATTGGTATAAAAGCATATTGTAGAGAAAACTTGAGAGTAGAAGAGGAGGAAATGGCTGCATTTCCTTGGACTCAAGTATCTGCACAACATATTTTTGTTTTAGAATTAGGTGTTAAAACAAGTTTTTCTACTCTGTGTTTGGGAGCAGGAGGTGAGATGATTGAGAACAAGGAGTTAATATGCACTTAAGCAGTTGAAAAGGTTACTGGGGCTATAGTATTTTCTCAGTTGAGACTTGTTGGCAGCAGGTTTAGCTTAAGGAGCAGAGGCAATGTCAAATAACCACTTTACAGAACATGGGACAAAACAGATTCTTGACAAAGAATATAGTCTCTGCTCTAAAGAAAACCACTAAACTAGTTTCAGCTTCAGTAAGTACTGCCACACTGTACCATATAACAGTTTTTGAATGTTAGCTAATTTTTGTCACCTTGCCTTCTTTCTTTGTTAGAAAACCTACTGTGATTGGAAAAAAAAGGGAGAATCTACCTAAGTTACTTTCTTTTTTTGGCCGATAAGCATAGCGATATTGCTCGTGGGGCTGGGGGTTTTAAGTAGTGTGCCGTGCCTTAGTATTTGTATCATTGAAACTATTGTTTGCATATAGGTGTTTTAATGGGGTTTCAGGTATATAATTTAACTGCACTGATATAAACTGAGAAAGATGATAAATATGTAATCAAAATTTGAAGAGACTTTTCAACAAATGCCCAGTTCTGTAAGATGAAACTTAAAAATGAAAAATGAAGAATAATTAAACTGCACAGGCTTTAGGTGTTCTCCACTGCGTGTCTTCTCTGGGGTTACAGAAGTGACTTTGGAGCTATTGAATCGTTCTAAGAGAAATGGCCAAGGCTAACTTGTGCTTATTCCCAAAGAAAAAAGTGTGTTTTTAGAGGAGGCATCAAATTCCACTCACGTGTCCAATTTTAGAAGTCAAATATGGATGTATAGGTGTTTTTAACACAGGCCCAAAGAAGCTGAGTTGCCAGTGTGTGTACAAGCATTGGTGAATATCTCCTTTGGATAAGAATGGCTGGAATGGAAAGCAATTCCATGTTTATTGTAATTATGTTAATGAAAAATGAAAATGCTCTTAATTTTATGCAGTTTTTTGTAGTACAATGTTATGAAAATAAAAGGGACTGACTTTTGGGAGAAGTAGGAGGCAGAAAACAAGTGCTAGCATGCTCCTCACTCGTCAGTTATAAGGCAAGACAGTGCTACGTACCAATTTCGAAGTTTTGAGCAGTGCTGATGATATGAAAATAGACCTGGCTTAGATTTCTTTTCTGATTGTGAAATGTCATTCAGTTTATAGCAGTCATAAACTTAACTACCACCTGTGCTAGGGACATTTCATTTACAGTACCTGACGCTTGGATTCAGATTGTGCCTGTGGTTGAAGACTTTGTTTAAATATCACATTTACAGGAACCTGTGTTCTTCATTTATAATAAGCTTAATGTTTGGGTTTTTTTTTTTCTCATTTAGCTGTTAGGTAATTAAGTCCAGCGTTGTGCTGCTCAGAGGTGTCACTTTGAGACTCTAATGCAGGCATGACTGTTCTATCCTCAAAAGGAGGATGTGATAGGACTAGAGGAGATGGTCCTCTGCTGGGCAAAATTTGATGTTTCCTTTTTCTGTGCTTTGCTCTTCCATGTGCTGTGTGAGAGGATCACCGGTGGGTTATACTTTTTGTGCTATTAAATGATAGCTGAGATTCCTGACTGTAGGGACCACTGTGAGTGAACGAACTACGCCACTAAATGACTGCAACTTCTATCACAGCAATGCTGAAGAATAAGAATAGTGAAGGCATCCAAAAAAAAAAAAAAAATTGCCAGATTGTGTGGATTTAAGCATTCCTGATTCCAGCAGCTGATGGCAGAATGACCAATTGCATATTTTTTCCCCTAATATGGTATAGACCTTAGTTAGGTTTTGAATGTCATGGCACAATTATTTGTGGTCTTCTTGAATTTTTCCTTCCCCGGGGAGGTAGAAGCTGTTAAAGACAATAACCTTGTCTGGTGTGATGTGGCTTGGACGTTCTTTGCTTAACACGGCAGCGCCCTACCTCACTGGTAAATGAGAAAATGAACCCTCATGCTGTCTGCAGCAGACCATCTACTGCAGCTGGTTAGCACAAAATATTGTGCAGCTCTGCAGTCGGAGCAGTGCCTGAGCTTTAAGTCAGTGTGGAAGTCAGACCTCAGGGTTCTGAAATACTTGCTTGCATGTAATAACAGTCTGCAACTTTTCATTGACTCACTCATTCCACATTTTTGTCTGTTTATATTTCTGTTTTCTGCTTACCCCCTATAGCTGCCTTCTACCAGTGGTATCTCATCCTGTTGCCTTTTTTCCTGATTGACTTTTATAAGTTCCAACTCTGCTTCCTCCTTTATTGCCCACTTCTCTCTGGAGAGGTTTGTTCAATCTTAATCCTACCTGTGTTCTTACCCATTTTTGTTCTTGCCTATAATTGTCTCTAATCCTCCCAATGTCACAGCTGTTCCCTCCTTCATATCCTTCTGGATTGTTGATTCGTGATTCTGAGTCTGAGGTTTTCTAAAAGTATTGGTTTTGTTATTTAATTACTTCATTTCATGATCTCCTAACTTCTGCTGTCTCCGTCATGCTCTTGCTGGCTGTGGTATGTCCCACAACCTTGGTTCCTTGGCTGGCTCTGTCATAGCACAGCACAGGTCCCACCCTTCCCAGTCTCTTAATAAGGGATAAACAGATGAAAAGCAACAACTACTGCTTTTCAACTTATTTACTACTTCCTTGCTATCACTGTCCCCACTAAAAATAAGAAAGGAATGTCATAACGTAACTAAATTGTGTTCATTCTTTCTCAAACTAATTTGCTTGTATATTCAGTCTCAGGAAGGGCACAGGATGGTTTCTTTTCTTTGGACTCGTAGTCCTTGAAGGCAGAGATTCTGTCTTCTGCCACCATCCAGCATGATGGAGTTCCTTTTGTCAGCCTCAAGAGTATAAATATTTAAATAGTTTTTATAACTGTTTTTATAGATCACTGAAGCATCTCAAATTTTGCTTCCTAAGCTTTGTCCCAAACGGGATGTAAATGAAGTATTTAGTAACCTTGCTAAGTACTAAGGACTCAGCAAGATATTATCTTTATAGCCTTATTTTAGAGTGATTAATACATTGTATGTAAGAAAGAGGAGACGGAGTTTCTTTCCACAAACATCTGTTTATGATTTAAGCTCTGCAAAATATCCAAAAAAAGATTGTGTGGTGAATACTGACTTAGGACTTTTGCCACGTATCCTACTGTCCCAAGGACTGCTCCTACACCGCTATTAATTTTGCTGGTACAATTCCAAATCCGTCATACTTAGTTTTAAAATATTTGCAATCACATACCTTACTACTAAACAAAAATAAAAAGTGAAAACCTGGGGAGCATTTCTATAGCTGATACATAATATTACTTGAACATTGACGCTGCAACATAAAATTATGGTCAAAAGCATATGGTCATTGTCAGTGAGTTGTGCTGTAAATAGATGTGAATGTATTTGAGAAAGTCAGGTTTGCTCCACATGCCTTTTCTCCTCTTTTTGTATGTGTAGCTGCTCCTTTCCAGTGACAGATCTCACCTGTTTTCCATGTCACAACCATCTGGTGTTAATGCCTGGGATGCAGCCCCCTTTTTCACAGCTTGCTAGGTCTCTCCCACTTAGGTCTGCTCTGGTCAAGTAATGACATGCAGAGCTAATGTGTTTAAAGGGATCCAGCTAAACATTAAATTTTGTGAAGCCTTACTTCTGCAATAACATGCTTCTTTCTCTTTCCTAACTGTCCCTTGGACCAAGGAGAATACATTATGTCAGTGTTTAAGAGGCTTTTGGGCAATGCCCTTAATAATATGCCTTGACTTTTGGTCAGCCCTGAGGTGGTCAGTTGGACTAGATGATCGTTGTAGGTCCCTTCCAACTGAAAATATTTTCTTGTCTGTGAGCTTTGGCTTTGTTGAGAGAAGTATGTATTTTTCACTTTGTATGGTGCGATATGGTGAGGAGTTGTTCTCAACGTTAATGTAAATATGGATTGTATAGTTTGTTTGTAGTGTTGCCGTTTGAAAAATTGTTGGTTTTTCAGGTATCAGGTATGGTCCAGATAGTCCTGTACTTCTAGGAGAACAAGTTGTCTGTCTCTTGGCATAAAGATAAGGCTGTCCCTTACAGCAACACTTCCTGGATTGATGTTCAAATTTGTATCAAGCAAACACTGAAAGAATATCAGGAAAAATATGAGATTCCAGCATCTAAAAAACGCTCTGATGTATTAAGAAGTTCTTTAAAGTACTTTGAAACTACAAAAAGGGCAGTAGAGATTTCTTGGATTACAGATGAAAGCTGAGAGCTAATGAGGGGATTTTTGTAGGATAGATTGAAAGCCACAGTGTCACTCTTCCTCATGGAGAGGAGATTCCTCTGGAGCTCAGGTCATGGCATTGTTGCTCATGACTTCAGAAGTCTTCTAGAATTTTTGCTGGAAATTCGAGCCAAGCTTTGAAAAAGTTTAGCTGCTGAGTGCTCCACTTAAGAGCCCAACTCTGGACATGTTGGGCTAGTGCATGCTAGCTTTCATGATGCTTCTAGCCTCTGTTGTTGCTTGAAGGATAAGAAACAACATCTGGAAGTTGACAAATGGACATCCAGAGCTGTTATTTGTAGGGTTTCTCTGTGTGGGGATTGTTAGTCTTTATACTATGCGGTAGCTCTTACTTGCTAGCCATTGTACACTGGCTCTGAGTGCATAACCTGAGTTCTTTTCACTGTGAATGTTGTAACTATTTGCACAGCACTATCCACACTCCCTACCAGGAACTTCATGGAGGAATCCCTAGAGCCAGTCTCTTCTCACTCTTCCGAGTTGTTATCCCAGAAATGATATAGTATTTATGAATTTGCAAAATCTTAATGCTTTTTTCTTTTTTTTTTATAGCTCAAACAAAAGGAAAGAAACTGAAAATATTTTGGACACATCTATATATTAAATATTTGGAGATGGGTGGGGACTTGATTATTTAGCTGGATTTTGTCAAGATTTGAAGCACTAGCTTCACTGAATGCCAGGAAATGTAGACATTTTAAAAGATACATGTGTGTATATATGTATAAATTTATAAAACGGTAATAATTCCAGAAGTATAAAATTGGCTGTAGTCCTAGTTTTTCAGTTAAAAATAATAGTACTGGAGATATTGAGTGGAATCTCATGGCATTAAAACTGTTTTACCAGATCATTGCTAGATGCTTTTCTTATTTAGTAGACTTTAAACATTTCCAAGAGCTCATTATTCCCATCTCTAGGGAAGAGACTTTGCAGACAGCTACAGCTATTGTACATCTTTCCTGGCCTTCTTGAGGGAAGTGCGGGGAGGGAAGCAGTGTAATGGATATGTGTTTCCTGACCAAAAATCCATTCCAGTGTCAATGTCTTTTGAGCATTTGGATGAGAAACGGAATAAATTAAATTAAAAAAACCCTGATTACAGTAGCTAATGGCTTGGTCCAGATGATCTAGCTTCCTAAATCATATAGGGGAGAGATGTAGAATGAGGGGAGACTTTCTTGTGCTAGCATTGTCAAATTGTGAGAGGTTTACAGAACTAATCTCAGTTCACCATCTGATCTTAATTTTCAGCTGAGTTCAGTTTATCATTGCCTGTCAGAGCCCTGAGACAAATTAAAACAAAAAGAAATTGGCTGGGTTTCTGTGTAAGAGGAAATTTTCCTGGATTCTGGAAGAGTTTCCTTCAGAATCCTGAAGGAAAACCTGTTCAATAGCGGTGCAGTCCACTACCAACAGCAGTCTCCGTGTTCAGTGGTCGTCCTTTCACTGAGAGGCTAGAGTCAGATGGCAGCTTTCCCAAACCTTTTGAAAAGTACCTTTTGCAATTTATCCTTTTCATTAATATAAATCACATAAAGCATAATTTTTGCTGATTATTACAGCTCACAAAAATAGATTATGAAAATCCAAGGTACTTTAATAGTAGGATAGATGAACAGTGTGATATTCCCGACCATTTACTCCTATGTGAGCTTCCCGTTTAACCCATTAAATGGAACATTGCAACTCTAAGCAAATAGGCAGTTTCAAAGCTAACACTTACTCTCTCTTGTACTATTCTTTTTCATCAGTCTCTTCTTTCATAGCTTCTTGAAGTAGAAGCAATGGTCTTCTCATTACCTTCTGCATTGCTTGAGCACGACTGAATATGATACGTGGTTCTGAAACAGTTTTGTTTCGTTTATTGGCAGTGAGTAGAGACATTTGCTATTTACTTTTTTATTTCAATGTACAGATGATCTTGCCAGTATCTGCAAATCTGATGATGTAATCACTCTGACCCTTTTTATATATTTAGCTACTAAAGCCTACAAGCAAATAAAAATATTAATCAAACCAAATCTTAGCTCTGTCTTTAACTCACAGAGATATGGAATTTGGAGACTTAGGGACCAAGGATAAATATAGATATCAAGTTCTAAGCTATCTTGTGTAAGAAAAAAGTGATCAGTAAGTAATTTTTCATTAAGGGATCCAGATGAGCTTCTTTGATATTTCGTGACAGTTTTCATAAGAGGAACAGTATTTGGTAGCATAATTATGCTTAGTATGTTACAGATCATATCCATCCGTTGAACTGCAACCAGAGAGTGAGAGGTGGATTTGGGGGCTCACCTCATATGCCACAGTGAATGTTTAACGTGAGCGTTTAATTATCTGCTTGATACTGTGCAAGTTGGAAGCATTATTAATTCTATTAACTCATTTCTTCATAAGACTTCTTCCCATGTAAATATTTCTTCCCAGAACGGTCACATGCATATGTGTATTTGCTTCTGTATGACTGGAAGAAAAATGATGGTAGCATCTTCCATCTACTTCCTCCCTACATTTTTGCAGAAATAAGTATTTAGAGAGTTATTCAGTGTTACTGCTGAAGATGGAGTAGAGTGAGCAGGTTCACTCAGTTACAGGCACTCATTAGGCTGTTGGGTCACACAGTGCTTTTGTGGGTGTTCTATGCTTGCCTTCATCCCAACATGTAATGGGTTGATAGCCTTTAAAAAGATCATCTGTATTAGGTGAGTAATAGGGAAGATAGCTTTCGGACAGGTAGTTGAAAGAAACATATGAAATTATTATTATAGAATAAGTGTAATTAAGCTTTGGTTGCTTTTTTAGACTATGTAATCTAGTACCGTGAATACGTTATCAGACCTCTTTCAGAAAACTCACAGTCATAGGAAGTACACAGACAATTCAGGTCTTCTGCTTTATGCTGCGTAATAATAATTGTTGCCATGCTAACAATGCTCAAGCTGAACTTGTTTATTCTCAAGAAGGCACTGCAGGAAGAAAAAAGTACTTTTACTTGGTTTTCTTTATTATGGGCTTGATTACATGGCGTAGGCATTGCACAGGAATAGAATACTTTGCCATATTTTTTCCACATCCACATATTTTTTCTGCAAAACCTATTAAATACATTTTCCTTACTCCGGAAGTTAAGTTTCTGACTGGCTTGAGGTGACAGGATGGTTCACCTATGCAAGCAAAATTCTTTGATTTCTTCTATGATTTAGGATGCTGCTTTTTGGGATGGAAGGTGGCCTTAGGAGACTGGAGAATCCAATTCTATAGTTTTGTGAATGAATAACTGTAAAGAAGAGTAAGTTGTATTAACTGGCATTCTTAAACTGCTCCAATATGACCATTCTCAGTAGGTGCTACACTGTCCTGTATATATCCCTGGAGTACTCAAAAGTATTATTGATCAAGTAATTCTAACTATGGATGTGAACATTTTAATGCTGACCAGGACAACAAAGAACAGAAGTCAGATTGTTGGCTAGTGAAAAGGAATATTAACTAATCTTAAAAGGCAGATGGATCTCTGATCAATAAATCATGAACAGGGGACTTGAACTTACTGAAGTAACTGAGAAGTATTTTTTTAAAGCAACATATCGTGAACATGCCTATTAAAACAATTCTCTGAAGTCATCGGAATACATATGTATTAATAGCTTTGCATGATTAGTCATAGAATTTACTAGTAATTACAAGTAACAGGAAGATTTTTGCTTCAAACACCAAAATAAGAGAATCTGGAATTAGTATAAATTTCTTTCCTTCATGATTACCCTTAGTCCTTCCAAAAAGGTGGTGCCTGGGTCTAGTTTCAGAAATACTGTGCATCTTCAATGGTGATTGAATCCAGTAGGAATTCCAGCAGCTCATCTCTGAAAAAACAATTTACCAAGTCCACTAAAATATATATAAATTTTTTTTGTTGGATTAATATTCAGAAATCCAAGGCATAAGTAAAGTGGAGTTATATGCAAAAAGGCAAATAATATAGATAGAATTAGAATTTAGAAAGAACATAAAAAATATTCTTTTTAACTATTTGGTACATCCTACTTTCTCAGTACACCGAAGTTGGTATCTGAGCCAGCTAATTTGAAGCGCACGTATGTTCTGCAAAGTCTATATGCTACAGTCATATCCAGGCATCCTAGTGTAGATGTATCATTAGTTTCTAAACAGCCTGAAATAAAATCAGGGAAAAAACTGCATCTCATTGGTGTGCTGTCTCTGTAATCTAAAATAACGTGTTAAGCATCAATTTTTTTCTTCAGTCTGGACCAGAAATTGGGAGACCACTTGGTACATATCTGAGATTCTCTGAAAAAGGCCTAAATAACACTATGAAAAGGATAGATAGCACTGGGTTTAGCAGAAGATTATACACAGTCCAGAGGAGTGTGCAGCCACTTCCTTTTCTCACCTAGTCCCCAATTATAAAAGCTATAATTTTATACATTACTCTCTTGAGATCACTGATATAATCCCCAGGATCTTAATATTTGAAAGGACTATGAGGAGGAGCCATCTAAAACTTCTAACCAGCTGTTTAAAATGTTAAAATCGAGTTAGAACACTTCTGGGACCTTAATTTAGTCTCCAATTAACCTTTTGTCCAGTCATTGTTAATAAATATTTGAATATAAGTTTACCAGTGAGACAGTTTGGACTGAAAAGGTTGAACTTGCTTCAAAGGCAATTTTTAAGAAAGCTAAATTCATGATGATAAAACACAACCATAGCCACTAGCACAGGCTGCAATAATATGTCCAGTGTAGGTCAGCTGAAAGCATTGCCAGTTTTTCAATGCAAAATACAATGTTCATACTTTCCCTTTCTCTCTAGGGATTTCACAAAGCTCCTGTTTCTGCAATGAAAGCAAGAGCGGCTGTTACTTCTTTATGATGACTTCTGGAAAAAACATTACTCTTATAAATATACCATTTTATTGAGCTTGAGTATTCCACTTCTGTGGCAAAGTTTATAAACATTCCTCCAATTTTTCCCAAGTATAAATCCAATTAGGGGTGATTTTGAAGTTAATACATGAAGTCTTGACTTCATTTAAATATTAATAGCGGTGGCAACTTTTGTAGTATCAAAGAACCATGAAAAGGGGTCTTGTTAGTCTTTAAGGGTTTACTCTTTGTGTGGAGCTTTGAACATTGTGATGTATATAAACCGTATTAGTAAAGTTGTAGAAAAGTTAGTTTAGCTGGTAGTTATAAAATGTGAGTTTCCCTTAAATTCTGGCTAATATTTTCAAAACAGTTAATTACTTGAGTACTTCGGAAAAGTATTCTCTCAGTTTTGTTTTTGTTCTTACCTTTAAACACGTAATACTGAATTTCATCAGTACAAAGTTTTATTTAAAAATTTGTGATATACTTCTGACCTAATTTTCCGTGGTCATTGATCTAAGAATGTGGGTGGTTTTTTTTTTTTTTTTTTTTTTTTTTTTTTTTTTGTACCCTCCCTTTCCTGGTCCAGAATAACCAGAGTCATCCATCACATGTGAAATAGGAGAGCAACCAAGCAGTTGCAACCTGGTTTTGCACTATTGGTGTGACTGGTCATAACACCGTGTGTGCTGGGGGAGATGCAAAACGCTCTATATTTGACTGAGAAGTGCTCAAGTTTTAGACCAACCATCATGAGTCTAGGAGAATTTTTCTTAAAGGCACTATGTAGACTCTATGCAGCCCTTTTGAACTTGTATTAATTTCTGATTACTTCAGCTTGCTGGTGCCGACTGCTGCAGATTAAATCTGTATTTATTAACTTGGGTTGCTGTTTCACTCATGGAGCTGATTCGAAAAGATTTTTATTAATACAGAATGGTAATCTTCTGGCATAACCCAAAAAGTATCTGGTGCATTTATCTTTAGAGAAACTCTGATCCTTTTACAATAAAGGCGTGGTATGGAAGCTGTAATCCAGATTCTCACTGTTTTATGTAACTGCCCAGGGAAGGGCAGAAAGAAGGAAGGGTGCTGGTCACCATTCCCAGGAGCTAAAGAGTTTGGCTGAACACATGCTTACATGCGTTTTTATAATGTTTTCTGGTTTGAGGTACCTTCTTTATGATGTGTGCTGGTAGTGTTACCTATGTTTAATTTCTGCTGAGTCACCTCTTGCTTTGACAGCATTGAGCTGGAAAACTAAATTGCACAAGCAATGCTACTCAAACAGAATCCATCCAGCTTCTGCGAGGGAAGTAACAGCGCTCTCCATCTCACTAGGATGTGTAAGATGACTCTGATGTCTTTCCCTGGGCATGGTTCTTCTCTATGCTTATCTTTTATTAGAAAAGACTTTAAAACATTTATAGTCTTGGATTATCTCCCTCTTGGATTACAGTAATTTCTGGCCTTCTTGATACACACCTGGTTTCCTTCCAGGTGGTCCAAATGCTGCTGCCAAACTCTTCTTCCTCTCCTGCGCTTTGTTCACACTTCCTCTTTAGATAATGTCCTCATTGGCTGCGCATTGCTTTACTACACCAAAATATTTTTTGTTCTTTCACAGTTCTACAGCTTTATTTCCACCTCTATCTCGTGTCTGCTTTAGTTACACAGCTCTGCTACACACCACATCTTTTTTTTTTTCACTTTTTTCTTAAGAGGAGTGTTTTTTCATCTTCAATGTGGAAAGCCTTCCCCTCTTTACGTCTGCAACACAACTTTTTTTCGCTTCCTTCAGGTTGCTGTTCAAAACCCACCTTTTGTAACTCCTTTCAACCATCCTGTAGAGTGCCGACTGTGTTGACACAGTTGAATGGTTGGAAGCAAATGTGAGATTTATTGTGTTATTTAAGCATTCTAGCCACGTTCAGTGATAGTTGCTAAGCAAGTTTATAAAGCCAGAAGACATTTTTGTAAACTAGTCTGACCTTTTGCATAAAATGGGGCATTTGGTTAGACATTGATATTTAATTCTTTAGTTATAGATAATCAGAAATGGTCAGAGTACTATAGCACTGGTTATACTATACCAAATACAAAGGCAAGATTACTCCATCAATATTTGATAATCCCTTATCTGTACAGCCCTTATATACGTTAACTAGTTTGGCTGTGATATTTGCTGAGCAATGGCATATGTCCATTACCTATAGCTTTCTTTGAAATATATCTTTTCTGAATAGAGTTCTTCACTTTTGGTCCTTGCTTTATAAATTTACTTTTGGCCACGTTGAAAGAAATATATTTCTGTCTTTGCCCAGCTTACAAGAGAGCACCCTATTTCATAATGTATGACAACCCCAATCTTTGTGTCATGTGTAAACTTTATTAGTAATGATTTTATTTTTTTCCCAAGTTGTTATTATTATGAAATATTGATAACATTGTGCCTATGCCTGAATTCCTGTAGGGCTCACCAGAGGAATAAATGCTGCTTTCTCTTCCTATTCCTCCCCATCTCCTCTCATTTAGTTGCCCCTGGACCTGTCTTGCCGTGGTATTCAGATTGTATGTAGTGGAGAGCAGAGATTTAGTCATATAGTTTAATTGTCTGAATGACCTTAAGAATGCAAATAGAGTGGAATGGAAAAAAGATCAAATGCTTAAGATATGAAAAACATCCTAGAGCCCAGGTAGATGGTGTTCTTGGGAAAGAGAAAAAGGAAGTTGGATGCCCTTTGGGCCTGTATCTCACACAAGATTTAGACTAGAGAAGAGTTGTGGAACAGTGATCTAGTGTTTTCCAGACTAATGCCATCCCTAAAGACAGTGAGATTGTTTTCAGGCAATTGTAAATGTCAAGGTTATTTCTTCATATGTAAAAAAATCTCTGACCAGGATGGTGGCAGAAACGGCATCATCACAGCATGATTATGAAGAATTTTAAAATCAAACAGGATAAGTTCAGTTTTTGTCTGGACAGACTTCTTTTTCTAATGCAGTGCTGGACGTAAGACCCATAAACCAATTTGATACCAATGCAGCAGAAGTTCCGTGCTTCTTTCTTTCTCTTTTGAGTCAGAGTGGAACTGGAGAGTTGCCTGGAATAGGTCATCTTCCCTTCCTCTTTAGGATCAGAAAACCTGTAAGGTTCAGTGCGCTCAAGGACATACAACTTACTGACTTTCTTAGGAAACCTTGCATCCCATGTTTCTGGGCTTTAGTCTATGACACTGCTGACCTGCATACTGGGGAAGCTGGTAAACCACAGACACAGAGATTTTGCCAGTTTCCTGAGATTTGGTCCTTCAGCATCTCCTCTAGGCGTGATGACTAGAAGCTGAGGTTGCTCCTCTTTGTAAGGCTCTGAGAGGGGGTATTCTGTTAAGCAGGCATCCTGTAGACTGACTTTGGAAGGAAAGTGTGCCACAAGAGACCAGGCTGCCATATTTCTGTTCAAAATACAGAAGTCCATACAACCACAATTAGCATCTGATGAAGATATAGCTGATTTTCTCTCCCTGTGTATGGTTGCAAGGGCATTTATTCCACAGTGCCTAAGACTATGGTATACAGCCCAGGCATGAGATGCAATTCTGTCCCAGTGTGCTTAAGATGAGATGTGACGCTACTTTTCAATGCTTGCCCATCTTTTCCTGCTTAAATGTCACTTAGATCTCAATCCATGCATTTACCCATCTAGGAAAATTATTTCATATGCCTGAGCTTCTTTTCCTGAGTCAGCAAAATTGGGTTTGATTGAAGGGATTCCAAATTCATTTTGAGCTTTTTTTACTTCCCCAGCTTTGAAATGGCTGCATGCTAAAAACAGTTTCTAGCATAAATTATCATTGTTATAATGTATTGGCTACCAATGGCTGAGGTGAGACATACTACAGAATTCAGTGGTTGCTGGGGAATTTGAAAGTCCCAGCTCTCCTTCCTGGATGTTTGAGATAAATTTCTGTTACATGCTTCCCTTCCCTCCAAGAAATGCTTAAGGAAAATAAGGATTGACTTAAGGAATATACCATGCTATCCAGTTAGGGGCGTGGAATAATTTTCACACAGGTAAATGGTGGAAAAAATCTCTGATGTGTCCCAAGTAGACTGCAAGTTTTCATGTTTTTAACTATAGAAACTTGAAATTAAAATCAGTAGTTGTAAAACCTACAAAAAAACTCTCCTGCAACCTACTTTCCTCCAGTCTTGCGGGAATAAGAGGAGAGACTTAAAGAACCAGTTTATTTACCATCAAGTACCATGAGAGTATGTAGTCCCAAATGGTTTCTCAAATATCCTTCCTGAAGTCCCAGGATTTTGTCTGATCCTGGCAATTCTCCATTGAAGTTTATCCTGGACTAATGTAATAAAGGTGAATCTTTTCTACACCGTGGAATAATAGCTCCATTGTGAAGTACAGGGGTTTCCAGTTCGAGATTTCATACATAATTGAGATTACAGTGCAAAGGCAGTATAGCATGCCGTGTTTGCTGTGGAACCATTGTGAAGAAGGATGTCTGTTCTTCAGATCCAACCCTGTGACATGTCAGGTACCTCCAACTCGAGGCATTTGAGAGATTTAAAAGCACTCACCCTCTCCCAGTTAGCGCGGCGTACAGAGAGCCAGTGAAGTTGTTGTAATCCAGAAGGGGGGAAAGCTGAAAAATGCTTTAGAAATGTAATTGGCTTATATGTATACAGAAGAAACTCCTTTTCCCCCCCTTCAATTAGTGATGTTGAGTAAAGACCAGCATCAAGTCTAGGCATAATGGAGTTACTGATTTTGTGTACAATAGGGGGCTTTCTTCATAATTATAGTAATGATCACCTAGATTTAGTTCTAAAGACGTTAAGGTAAATGGGAGTGGGTTTGGCACTGAAAAACTAGCCAAATCCTAGCCTAGCCTAACCTAGCCTAGCCTCTCCTCGTTTTCATTAGGTCTCATTATTTACATATAAATTATTTGTCACACTGCAAATTTTTTCCTGCCTAATTGGAGAAGAAATAGGTCTTTGTATTATGTCAAATAATTAATGCTCTACGCATTATATGGTTAGGTAGATTTTATCATCCATATTCACCTGGAGTGCTGTATCCAGTTCTGGCCTTCCCAGTACAGGAGAGATATCCTGGAGAGTGACTAGTGAAGGGCCACCAAGATGATGGACTGGAGCATCTCTCCTGTGGGAGAGACTGAGAGCTGGGGCTGTTTAGCCCAGAGAAGAAGGAGCTCAGAGGGATCTCATTACTGTGTACAAATATTGGAAGGGAGGGTGTGGAGAGTACAGAGCCAGGTGGTTTAGAAGAGGTGCCCAGTGACAGGACAAGAGAAAATAGACACAAACATTGTGCTTAAATGTAAGAGAAGCTTAAGCTTAAGAAAAAACTTTACTGTGAGGGTGATGGAGCACCAGGTTGCCCAGAGAGGTTGCGGAGTCTCCGTCCCTGAAGATATCCAAAAGCTGTCTGGACGTGGTCCTGCACAGCCTGCTTTAGCTGACCCTGCCTGAGCGGGGCGGGTGGACGGGATGATCTCCAGAGGTACCTGCCAGCCTCAACCATTCTGCGATTCTGTGATGTACAGTTGTTATATTCACAGTTCCTCAAGTCAAACAGCATGCTGTCTAAATAATGCTTTGAAAATAGTAAGCTCCTCTTTCTTAAATTCTGCATTCTCCATTTCTTTGGTCTAGCCTCCAGTGTGCTTCTTTTCTCAGGTGTAATTTGTGTTGCAGATACATAAGGTATTTTAATGCCTTAAAAACACCATCAAGAATTTGGGGAGGGAGAGGTGTGTTTCATAAGTGATCAAACAGTACAAAGATTATGGAGCATATTTAATCTGTTGGAAATACTTTAAGTATTCCTGTTACCAACCTCCTTGTGACATTTCTGAAAGGTCATTACTTCTTTGCCTTTTAACAGTCAAGGTGAAGGGTGTCAGTGGTGGAAGCGAGATTTCCATCTGTTCATTATACCTTAAGTAGCAGGGGAAAAGAGCAGATGTGCTGCCCCAGGCTTTGTACTAATTTGGCTATCCAACTGCCTCTTTTATTTTAGGGAAAATATCTATAAACTCATACAAATATAATCGAATATGTAAGCAAACGCAGGCATCTTGTTTTAACCTCCTAAAGCCACTTAGCAATCTCTAGGATCTGGCAAAAGATACAATATCTTTTCCAAAAAGGCATTGCATTTGCTATAAATCACTCAGGCCTCATTCAGTAAGGCATCAAAGCATGCACTTAAGTTAAAGCAAAGGAATAATCCTGTTGACCCAAGCTGGAATTCTCATATGTTTAAATAAATACCTTAATAAATTAGCCTTTATGGAAGTAGTATTTTTAAATGCTATTAGATGCAGTTAAATAAATACAATTGAAAAATTATTATGAAACTTTCTGGTGTAGAGTTATCAGCCAAGGATCTCTTTTTATTTTTGTTGCTGTAATGAAAACCCTCCCCCCTTTTTGGAAAGTGGGGAAAATTAGTGTCTGGGCAGTGAATATATGAAGGTTCATCCTCAAGAAAATAAGATGCAACTTGTATAAGCAAAATGCCACCTTAAAGTACACACAGTCAATGCAAATCTAATTGTGCAGCCGAATGGGAACCTCTAATTTTTCCAAGTGCAGCTCTCATTTTAATACAAAAATGTGAGAACTTGCCCAGAGAAACATTTCATGTCCAGATTCAAGAATCCAGGCTTCTTGGAATAGATGGTTCCACTAATCACAGTAATTATGAATAGTGATATATATAACATAGTATCTTTCATCCTCGAAGATCTATAGAGGGCTCCCCTGTGACAGCCCTGTGCTGTTGTTGACCACTGTTCAAGTGCTGCTGTACTTAATTCTTTTTGATAACTTTTGTCAAAATTTAGAACATTAAAAATCTTATTTGTAAAGTGTGCAGGTGCATGCCAACACAGAGGAAACCTCAGAACTGTGGCTTTCCGATGCTTTTCTTGGCAAAGTAAAAATTCCTGACAATCTAAACCAGACAGTAATAATCATTGACTTTTTAACACATGTTTAAAGATTGCAGTCGTGAGGTGACCAGGAAACACCCATTTGAAACCAGATTAAAATGATTTAAGCTGTGTAGGGTGACTTATCATACAGTATAATGTATTTTATATGCTCTTTTTTGATAACAACAGTTACTTTTTGGTTTAGTGTAAAGCCATTTAATTAAAATTAAAAAGTAAGCTTGAAGGGCTCTATATTTGGGAGGGCAAGACGTGACACACACCTTTAGCTACCGCTAAAGATTCATGAGGAAAAAAGCTACTCACTATTTCCAGCTGAGATGGATTTCTTTCTTGATTCTCTGTTTTTCTGATTTAGCCTGGTCAGACACTTGATCAATCCATCTGTTCAATACCTTGCCCTCCCTCAGCCAAAAGTGTCACCATGCCAAGTCTCTAAAGAACTGAAGAGGTGGAAAAGAAAAAAAAAAACCTCTCAGATCATCTGTCTCAAATCTGCACTCATCTCTTTTAAGTGAATATGAAACTGAAGGTAATTTGAGATTGTTCTTTGGTCTAAGTCACAGTTAAAGCAGCTAAGCGGTAACACTGGAAAAAGCAGCAGAATAGCTAGAAGAGCTAGAATTACATTTTCAGGCTCCCGGAGTTTTACTTTGGACTGAGGTGAGGTCAGGATCAGGTAACAAGTGAACCAATACAAATTCATGACAAAACATCACAGTAATTCAATTTGCTGTTTACTTCAAATCCACATGGAATGTGTTTTTTTAAGGAGGAAAACTACCAAAATTTACAATATAGTTTTCTTCCTCCTCAGATTTAACTAGAGGATTAGCCAAGCCCATATACCTCTGTGTTTGTGGAGGTTTGTGTGGTATGTGTTTTCATGGCAGTGATCTAGTCTGCTGGGAGTGATGTTTGTGTATGTCAACAACTGAGTCTAAGAGTTTGGCTCATGTCTGACTTTGTGAAATTTCAAAAGTATAATTTATTTGTATAATGTGCGTTATACTGTATCTCAGTACTGTATCATCCAGCCACCTTCCTGCACACAGCGGGGAGCAGGCAGCTTGGCAAAGTCCACCATAGGAAATTAATTTGACAACACTCAGTGCAAGATCTTATGGAAGAGAGGGGTGGTTTTATGTTACAAAATCTCTAAACAAGTTGATTTTACTCACTCAGTCTCACGCCTGCATACTCAAAGCATCAGGATGTATGTGTCCATGTGTTCTGGCCAGGATTGCTCGTGTGTGGCACTGAAGGCAAAAGGGCCCTGGCTATCAAGCCCTCAGTGCGTTTCCTTGGCCTCTGGTGATTAGTGATGACAAACCTGATTTTATATGGGTCTTTTATTCCTTTAGGATCCAACAGCTATGCCGGTATAATTCTTTTGCTGCAGGGTTTTGCTTACTTCAGCCTCCATAAATTTTAGGCAAGTCTGCTGCCGTTTGTCTGTGCGTTCTCATGTTAAATTTCTTCGGACTGTAATATGACTTCCTGCTGTACCCATAGGATAGGGGCTGGCATACGTGATGTGCCGTGATAGCGCATTGCTGTTGTTGCTGTTCTCCTGCTGTCAAGGTGCAGGGTCCTTGTCCAAGAGTTGGCTGTGCTTTACCAGGCCTTACCAGAGCTTGGGCCTGCTTGTCTTAATGTAAATGAGACATTTTTCTGCAGTCAATTTTGTTCTTTGTTATCTGTGTGTGCCGCTGTTTTCACCTTTGTTTTGCTGCTGCTTCTGGTTCTTTTGCATACATTTCCGTTCATCCTTCATTCATGCCAGTCTTCATATTTCCATTGCAAGACTCTATACATGTGTACTGGAAAAGTTAAGGTTGTGATCAAACCCAGTTCCTGACAACATTGTTGTGTAAAATACTTTAGTACAAATATCTAAATCCAAAATAAAATAGGAAAACTTCTGCTACAAGAAGAAATAAAATGTATTTACAACAGTGGTAACTTATGATGAATTATTTCACAGCCTTTGTATTGCACAGCCCTGAGATATCTGATAGTTAATTCAATGAGCTATTGAAGTAGAAGATATCTCCTTCAGGTTCTCTAGTGACCATCAATATTAATCCTTTGACAGCACTTCGAAAATGCACAAAAAAATTAGAGCATGTTTAGAAGTGTTTTCAACTTAATGTTTCAGTAGGATGGACTTCTAAATCTTCAATTTAAAGAGCAAGTAGTCCTCGCTACAAAGTGTGATACAACCAAGCTGATGAAAAATTAAGTTAAAAAACAGACCATCTTTTTCTTGGAGTAATTGTTTATGTCAGTATACCACAAAAGCTTTCAATTTAATTCCCTTTTTACATAACAGAAGCCCATTATGTAAATAGTGCCTGACTGTGAATAGAGAAACTTGTCTGCTTACAAGCAACAACTTCTAGGACCACCAACCATAGGACCTTCCTAATTCAGCAGTGCTCTGCTCCTAAGCCTTGCTTTTCCCAAGGCCCACCAAGTCCGCACATGTAGCAGTGCTTTTGGCTGGGGGGAAAAAAAAGGGGAAATTATGAGCCATCACCAGCCAATTCTCCTCACTAATCCTGGGATAGAAAGGCCATGGGGATGAACACCATGGAGAAGGGAAGAGCAAGGAGGCGGGTGTAGGTCTCCCCTACCCCCATGCCTAGTTTGCATAGGTACTGAGCTCATAGGTACTGGGCAAGGATTGGTTTGGAAACAGAAAATAGCTATGAAAAATACTCCTGAGAAAGTAAATGCTTTCTGTAGATAAAATAAAAACAATGGCTGCCTGCAGGGGAAAAAAAAAAAGAAATGTAAATAGGGTAATTCATGTGGAAACAGTGATGCTGACAGTTTCCATTAAGTTCTTTAGAAAATCTCTTCCTGTGAAGAATGTCCTGTCTCTGACTTGCTGCTCCAATTCAGGACAGAGAGAGAAAGTTGTCCGTAATTTAATGATACGTCTTCTGGGAAGGTATTTGCATTGTAGGACTGGCTAGAGCTGAGTACACCTTGTACAGATTTCTCTGCTGTGCAGCTGTAGCACATCAGGCTGTTAGACAGGCAGCATGAGTAGGAACATCTGCTGCAGAGTGGCTGCGGTGCTTGCTGGAGGGTTTCTCATCTTGGACACCTTTTTCCACAGAATGTATACGTAGCAGTTAGCGTGGAAAACTCTATCCCCTTTGGTCAAATTTGGTTGAATTTAACCAGCAGGTTAAAATTGTAGTGGAAGAGGTGCTAGGATGGATCTATGACCTCAGTGCAGCAGTTTAGTTGCTTTGTGAAATGAAGTTAAAGATAGCAGGAAGATAAGGCATCCAGGTCATAAGAGCTGTCAGGAGGGAAGGTGGGAAGGCATCCTTTCATGAAAGCCCTGGCACAAAGAGGATTTTATAGCAGTGGCCATTATGCTTTAAATCTGTTTTGAGCAGTGGGATGTATGGAAATGAACAAGCTTACAGCATTTGGAGTGGGGAGGAAGGGCATGATTTCCACATCGTCCTGGTGCACATCTGGCTGGCGGAGCGGCTACATGACGCACGAGGCAAGGGAGAGAACGCCAATGTTGCTATCATTTTGGTTTTGCTCCTTCTTAGGAATGGGTGGCAGCAACCACTTCTGATGGTTTCTAAGGCTTTTTCAGTTCCAGGCCCACATGAACGAAGAAAATAGTCAAATAGGATTTTGGAAGCTCTAAAAACCTAAAAAGCAACCACTTGTTCCTTTAGGAAGGTTTCCAAAACAATGGCTGGCAGTAAGAACAAATGATCCAAATATATTTCCAGAAAAATTTCTTAGCTGTAGAAGTAAGCACGGATTTTACTGATCATATGGTTTGAATTCAAAATGATGCCCAAACTTTTATAGCTCCCACTGGATTCTTGAGGGTTTCCCTGTTTGAGGTTCTTAAGAGCGCTGGGTTGCCAAAATGCTAGTAGTGTATATTTGGGATGGTTAAAGAGCTGTGGACATTTTTCTCTAGCCTGTTACATAAAGATATAATCTGTAGAATTATTTGAAAGATTAGCATTGTTGTCACAGACAATTGAATATAAATTTATTTATAAATGGGGAAAACCAAGCTAAGACTCTCACACAAAGTATGTTGTAAATTGGGAGAAGTATTGGAAACAGTGTTTTCTGGCAACCACACATTATTCAGTGGGATGGTTCTTTTTAATCAATTGTCCAGCGTTTGCCTCCCATACTTGATGACAAATCTGATGTTGCATGCTTGCCACCACTCTTGTCCGTATTTTCTGTCCATCACGGAAAAAGGAAAGATGGCTTTGAACTTCTGGCCCGTTGGATCCTGATTCAGACTGCCTGTATGACTTGGAGCAGGAGACTAAGATCCAAGTACACAGAAAGACCTGGGTGACAAAACAGGATTTATTAGGGGAAACGGCGATCTAGATTATCACTTTCTAGGGACAGTTTATGTATGTTTAATCAGCTACCACAATGACAGATTCCAAACAGGCGGAAGAGAGGAATTCACAGCTACAAAACACTTGCCTGCAAGAATCCAGCAGCCCTAGCCAGGCTACTCAAGCCAAACTATTGCTATCAGAGAAGTGTTTTCTGGAGCAAGAAAATAGTTAAAAATTCATGAGGGCATTTGTTGTGGTTGCACATTAAGGAGGAACATCTCCCAGATTTTCATTTATTTTCTTAGTTTTGGTAGTCTAGGACTAGATCCGTCATTTCTTCAAGTGTTCTGGTTAAGACAGTTGATGCCCACTGGATAGGTTCTCTCTTCCGTTTATTTGTACCACCTTTCAATATGAACATGCGCGTTAGTTCTCCGTTTCACCAATTATCCCCTATGTATCCCTGGGTCAAGAGTAGTAATAGCTGGAGAAATGTTGTCTCTGTTTTGGGCAAGCGATAAGGCATGATACATTCTATGTGACTCATGTTTGCAGCATTGTAACCACATACAACGTTTGCTTGCTCCTGTGACTCTATTGTTGGTGACACATTCAAATTAAAAGGATTTTAATTTTAATTTAAAATTTCAAAAAGGAAAGTGAAATTTTCCTGAGGTATCTGAGGATCAAGTTAGCTACTTAGATAAGCAGTACACAGGTTAACACCCTTATTTCACACTATAACGATATGTAGTCCACTACTTTTAAAATATGGAGAAATACCTCCTACAGCATTTTCTGTCACGACAGTTCCTTGTAACTTTGCCTCCTAATCTTCTTGTCCTGCCTGGAGCTGCTGGCACTCAACTGCAGGCCTTTTGATTTTAACATGCCCCTGTAACAGTCAACCGCAACCAGTCAATGGTGTTTTTAAATCTGATGATTTAGTTTGTTGCAAATCTCAGTTACTTGCTTCTGGACCTACCTGATCAGATACTCTGTGTCATCTGAGGAAACTCAATGAAGTCAGTCTGTGCCGTATCTGTATAAAGTATTGATGATAGATGTTTCGATTGTCGCATTTTAGGATAGCTGTACACTTTGTTTTCTCTTTGCATAATGTTTGAAAGATAATATGAATTACAGCACTGTAGTGGCCCGCAGTTGCTGGAATTTGAGTGGTTTGGAAGGCACAACAGGATTTGATGACTGCACATGGGCAAGCAATAAAGTGCTTGGCTCTCTTCTCATCCAGTAGTCATTTGTCTACCATACCCACCTAGGAAGAGGTGCAGTTCCAATCCAAAAATTTGCTATGACAGTAGGGTATGAGGTGCAAACAGAGAGGACGTGTTCTGCTTTCCTGAGGGTTGATTCAAATGGTTTCCCTTTATAGTGGAGAAACCACAACCTAAAACCGTCCATCAGAGAGCGATAGGTGTGGGAGGTTATTGCAGAGTGATACAGGAAGGAGAGTGGAACTGAGCTGTTGGCTGTGAACACCATTTTAGGTTTTGGCTCAACTTTCTGCTGTAAGTGATTGCGATAGTAAGATGTGGAAGTCAAAGAAGGATTGATGGCTGTTTTGATATGGTCAGTGCTTCCAGAACCGTGGCACCTTTGTAGCCAACTCATTATTGCAAGGGGATTTTCTGGAATGCCAGAGATTAACTATTTTATATTACCTCATCTGTATGTCTCATCTCTTAGTGGTTTTGAGAATGGGAATACTCCAAGCAGAGAAACACTGTTATTTTCTTGTCTATCATGGGTACCCCATGACTGGATTTGATTAGACTTTTTTGAGGACATAGACCTCAAACTTCACGAATCTTATGAGGTATTACTGGTCATGGGAGCACTGAAGTCTCAGGTTTTTACCTGGGTGTCATGTATAACACTTGCAACGAGTAAGAATGATGCTTAGAAATTTTTCTGCTATAATACCAAAATCTCAGAGGCCCGGAATTAGACTGCCTGAATTTTTTCCTCTTTAATTAAACAGCCATGATATCTTGCTCAGAGAATTAGTATGGATAGTGTGCCCAGTATGGGATGAGTGTTTTCTGCAGGGACACTGATTAATATAATTCACAGGGAGTTTTGATCCGAGTCTACGGCAATGGGTAAGAAAATGGAGAAAAATCAAATGCAGATGAGAAAATGGAATGTTACGTATGGTAAAATAAAGAAACAGACGTTGGCTTAATGACATCCAAGAAACACTTCTAATCAAGCTCCAGGATTCCAGAGTGTTAATCTCATTAGTTTCATATTATTATCCAACTGTCAGCTCCTGGACCCTTATGGAATCACAGAAATTCATGTCAGATAGTGAATCAAGTTAGAAATTTAAATTAATTATTGAAAAATAGCTCCAGATTCTTATTTGAACTTGGTTGTGATTTGCTATACTGAATTACTGACTCGCCAAATTCTCTTTTAAACAGTTGCCTCTCATTATGCTGCTGAAGAAGTCCAGGTTTTTCCATAAAACCTGAAGATGTATTTATTTTCAGCAGGGATTACCATTCCTGCCAGTGGAATCCCAGTAGTTTTGGCTAATTGTAATATGGCTGTAAATATGTGATTTCCATGGAAATTAATTTAGTCACAGGAATTTTTGTCCTTTTTTTATATTCATGGCTTTGCTTAATGTGGTTGCCAAACACATCTATGGTTTAAAGAAAAACTCGATTAACATTAGAGCAGATTATTTATACTGAATTGCTCAGTATACATATGTATTGCTTTTCTGGATGACGCAGGAACTGCTTGACTGTCTGTCTTGGATTTGTGCTGTTGGCAGATAAGGAAGAACCTTCTTTAGCTCAAACAGGACGTGTGCTGTTGAGATCTTTCCCTGTTAGACCCTGGTGGTAATAATTTCATAGCAACACCTTAATGCAATATTTTTTTTAAGTTTTAATCAAATGGGTCCTTAGTCTGTGCAAATTGCCATTACGTTTATTTAAGTTTAAAATACGTTTTTTTTAAAGAACTTTTCTTGTAACATTATTCCAGGGTGGGATAATGTTTATGTGATATTTCCAGATCCAAACTTGTACAGACAGTTTTAGTACTAACCCTATATTTTAAACGTTTCATGTTTTACTTTTTTTTTCCCATATGAGATTGACAGTATTCAAGTTATGTTTTTTTCTTCCTGTTGCCAGTGTGCTATGAGCTTGAATTCAGTCTTTACATACTTTTTGTCTAGAAATGTCTTCAGTGTTTTTTGGGTTTTTATGGGGTTTTTTAAATTTTGTTTTTGTTTTAAGAAAGTATTTGAAAACGCCATATGGGAATGTTAAGCAAGGAATCCAGAGACAGTACTATTATGAAATGCATATAAAGACTGGAGGATGCATAGCAGTAATATTAAATTAATTTAACTTATTGTTAACTTTCATTTTAGGAGTAACCTTATTGGCACACCAGGGCAATTTTTTACTTGTAAGGTATTGGCATATGAGTCTAGTGCCCAGAGTCTGGAGTTTCCTTATTTTAAAAAAAAAATACTCCTGTGTTCCTCTCTTCGATAATTTTTAGATGTATTTGAGATGCCTTATGCCTGTTGGAGTCAACATAGGCACATACCTACACTAGAAAAATGCTGTTGTTTGCTCCCTGTTGGTAGTGCAGGCTTGGTACGCAGTGGGTCCAAGGCAGCAAGGTAACACAGTGAACTGTTTCCAAGAAATGTCGTGATTGGCATTAACTTTGAGGCTGTTACCACAAGGTTCATCAAAAGTTACTTACCCGTGCTGTTGAACTGACTTAGATAGTCATATCAGCTAAATGGTAGAAATTGTTCATCTGATGCAACTGCATACTATATTTTCAAAATATATACAGATTTCAAAGTACTATAGGAAATGTCAATTTGAATTGTTTCATTAGCTACAAGGATGAGAAAACATTGAAATGGATGATAACATTAATTCTTAGCGTACTGTTTAAGAAACCTCTAGTATTCATATCAGAAAATCAGTTTTGACAATCCAGTGAAACAGTAGATGTAAGAAATGTAGATAACCTTGTTTCTGCGTATACCCAGAGTTTTAGTGTATGTTAGCCAAGTGTAACTCGATTCAAATTTGCAGCTATCACTTTTCTTCCTTAGTGTTCTCACATGTTTATCATTTGTCTAGGTTAACTGTTTTTCTGATCGATACCTCTTCCATAATAAGAAAGGTTAAGTATCGCTTTGTGATACTGCTGCTGACCTGCATAATGACAATAAAATAAAATCCATGTTCTGAATGTGTTACCTTTTTACTACCTTCCTTATGGGGCCAATTTTTTTTTGCTCACTAGCTGATTGCTCAGCGAAGACTTCTATTGAGATGTCTGCAGAGAGATGAAGGCCTTTTCCCCTGATCTTTTATTCTTAACTTAGAACTGAGTAAAGCGTATTAGTAGTCTACTTATGCCTTCTAGATAATTTGTATGAATGTGAAGATATAGAATATAACAAAAACATCTCTGTAGATGTATATTACACTTGTATTCAAAATATGACTGCAAATGTTAATAGCTTTTTAATATACAGTTATGTATTATTTTTAATGTAATGCACAATTTTTTGTCTTTCTAGGTATGGCATGAACTGCCTCATTCAATTTGAGGATTTTGCTAATGCTAATGCATTCCGCCTCCTGCATAAGTACCGTAACAAGTATTGCACTTTCAATGATGACATTCAAGGTAACAGACTCTTTCTTTTCACTCTTGTGATGCTCACAAGCCAGAAAAATGAGTCTTAATTGATGTACCAGAGGGAAAAAAAAGTATCGGCTTTCCTGTGGTATTTGAAGATATTCAGTCCAGGTCACATTTTGCCTTGGGTTTCCTTAGCATGGGTTTCTGGTGAGCTGTCTTTGCTCTTAACCTTTCCCCTCTCATTTATGCCTCATGCTTTATTTAGATGTTCGCTCTTCAGGGGCTTTTTTAGTAGTTCAGTGTGTGAACGGCTTTCCCATATAAATTATTAACTTCAGACCTTTGGGCAAATGTCAAAGCTCAAGCCTGGACTGTACTTCCCTCAGTTTTTTTGTCACTGCGGTGACAACTGCTCCGCTGTTCCTCCATGTGACAGAGCTTGCTTGATAAATGTCAAACTGTATTTCAGTTCTTAAACTGACAACTCAGTTAAATATCCTTCTAATTTTCCTTGCAGTCTCAGGGCTGCATTCAATTTTAGAGGGGAATTATCCCCCTGACTCTGTTTTCCCATCTGAATCATTTGGAGCAGCTGGCAAAGGGAAAAGATCTAGGATGGGAAATGTCAGCAAGGGGGATTCCCTCAGTGCTCAATCTAGACGGGCATCTTGTCCCTTCCCTCACGAGAAGAAAGACAAGCAGGGCTGAAGTGGTGGATGCTGCTGCTTGGGTTGCCTTATTTCTTGTCAGGAGAAGAGCACAGGAAAATAGCTTTCTCTAGGGCAGTAAGTGCACTGGCTCCTCTCCTTGCGAGGAGACTGCAGTCAGATGAACTGCTGGAAAGAGGTACCCAAGGAGGGCACTGGGTACCCAGCTGCCTCTTGCCTCCTCATGTTGCCTTGGGTAGATGGAGGTCCTCAGCAGTGCCAGGATGAAAAATAGGAGTTTAACTGTCTTCATTTCTAAGTATGCAGTGACACTTTAAGCCAAGCATTAGGAGCTTGAGTTTTCCAGAAGTCAGTCTTGAGTCATTCTTGGGACCTAGGTCTTATTTCAGGGACTCAACGCATAGCGGTGGATTCAAATAGCCCTCATCTTTCTGATGTTAGGGATTTGGCTAGCCACATGAACTATGTTTCTGTTACAAGCCTGGCTGAGTTTTACTCCTGCATCTGAAACAGATTATGGAGGACAAACTCCCAGATGGGAAATAAACTAATTATAAAATGTCATTTCCCTTTGTAAGAAGCGTGGTGCTTCTTACCCTGCAGAGTCTGAGTGTAGTCATGGCTACGACAGTCCAATGCAGCAGACCAAACAGCATCTGGAAGTTTCCCTAGTTGTTTAGAGACCTAGCTCCCACAGGGAGT